>NW_024868285.1:232716-242368 GCF_013358625.1 Macadamia integrifolia
AGCTTAACAGACATCCAACTTGAAGATCCAACAAGGATTGGAAGAAGCCCCCACGCTAGGGAAAGCCTCGCGAGAAATCGAAGAGAAAAACGAAGCCTTGCCAAGCAGGGAGAAGACGAACCCAAAAAACTAGTAGCAGAAACGGCCGGAAAGGTCCGGGAGCATTGTATGTGTTTGGATTGTACTTATGATCGTATTTTTCTCCCAACGTATATGGGCGGCGTATGAAATCAATGAAGGATTGAGATTTATTGATGCCAATCCTATAGATAGAATTACTCCCGACCACCAATACAGTTTGCTGTGGTGCCGATCAGAAAAACTTTTGCCTATATATATATATATATATATAAATTAAAATAAACAAATAAAGAACACGATCATAAACTCAAAACAAAGGATATGGAATTGCGGAAAATAAAAGATGCTTAACAAGATTTATTTCTCAGAATTAAGAGGTACGACTGTAGGCTTTGATCTGAGGATAGAACAAGAAGTTGTTGTATGCAGAAAGCTAATAATGCAATCAAAGTTAATATATTTGAAAATAAAGTATACAATTTTTGGAGATTTTGATCCAGAGTTCTTGGGTATTTGAGTAGGCTTGGGTTAGAGGGTTTGAGAAGAAGAAGGGCTTTGAGGAGTCTTTGAGCTGTGGGTGGCTAACCTTTGGAGGGACGATCAGACTTGAGATGATCAGAACCTGCTGTTGAAAATCGTCGGAGCACTTGGAGGTCCGGTGGATCAGTTGGAGATCTTGGAAGAACTTGGGAGGACAAAGCTTGCTTCAGAGCTTTTCTCTCTAAGTTACAAGTTTTAGAATTTCTAATTTTTCAAGTAGTTTGGGTGATGGGGTGATGCTCATTTTATAATGCAAGGAGGCTCATTTGAATTACATGTGAGTTTTCGGTGGGTTTGGATTTCATTTGGTATAGTACAGAATTTGGAATAGTGCTTAATTTCATTTGGCACTGTACACTTAAATTTGAGACACTATTTGGACATTGTTGGTGCCAAAAGTTGGAGTTGCTGTAGACAAATGATTTGGAATCTTTGATAGAGTTGCTGTCGACAATAGATTTGGAATCTTCAATGATCTTACCACGGCATTCCACGTGTCAGGGACATTGTTCTCCGTATTGGTTTGATCAAGAGGTTTGTATCCTATTTGTTTGAGCCGGATATTGGCCGGACTATCCTTTGACCTGGGACAGTAATAGTACCTCCTTTCCTTAACAGGTCGTCCGAGGTTATTTGACTAGGTGTGGTTTTTACGACTACACCAGTCGGCTAGTTTATGACCGTCCTAGCAGACGTTAAGGACCAATTTAGGGTTTGGTCGAAGAAGACTTTGATTTTGTAGCCTGACGAGATCTTCGTGAGGTTACTTCTTTGAATTTGCTGGAGGAAGATGCCTTGGAGCTGGCAAGCTCAAAGTCAGGGTCATCCTCATATGGATCTTGGTCATAGCATTGTTCATGGGCTGGCATTGATCCTTTGAGGGAGTTGAGGCTGTAGGCACCATCGCTAGAACCTTCTTTGTCTGAATCGGAACCGAGTTCAACCAATCGGGCAAGGAGGGCTTCCTTCTCACTTTTGATGCTTGATTTTGATGTACTTTGAAGTGTTGGAACAGGTTTGAGACCTGTGAGGCTTTTGATGAGGGACGTCCTTTCATATTTGGAGACGTCACAGTTATCCCACCATTTGACATTGAAGGTCCGGTAAAGAACTGGGGCAATCCAGTCAGGTGACTGGTAGTCATAAATTTGATACTCCCAGAAAAGTATCCATGCCAATCGGCAGTGGAGAAAGAACCAGAGGAGGTCAGGTTGGTGAGGTTGGAGGGTTGTATTTTGACAAAATATTTAGAAAGAATCTTGTATTTGTGGTGGTAAGATCTCAATCATAGGACCATATTGATCCCACCATTTGGGAAACCAGAGGGGAGTTTGGTTATTGAATCTGTACTCAAAACAGAAGAACCAAGAGTGGCGGTTAATTCTATTTTGAAAGCAGAAGGCTTTGAACCAGGCATCCTGGTAATCAAAATATGTAAAAGTTTGTAGACTAAAGGTATTTGAAAAGCTTCTTGTATTAAGGGGATGACTGCCCCAATCTTGGAGTGTGAGAATCTTGCATATGGTTACAGTTGTATGTGTAACCAAAGTTTAATCATTTTTGTCATAGTTAAGTTTGAATCTGACAGAGTCAGTTTTTACGAGGATATATTCGTAGAATTCTTGGTTTTTTGAAGAAGAGGTGGAATATTGATACCATCTTTTGTAGAAAATTTGTTGTGCCATACTGATAGGTGAGTCGGCAAATTTGAATAGGGGTTCTTCAATGGTGAAGAGGTCTTCTTTGCATGATTTTTCATAGTATTGGCTTTTGAGTTTAGAACCTTGGGCTGTTTGGAGAGGCTTGGCTTGAGTAGTTTGTAGGCTAGAGCTTGCTTTGTTTGTGGTTTGGAGGGGACCAACGGCTGAGGAAATGACCACAGCATGAGAATAGAGTTTATTTGCAGAGGCCAACTGGGATTGGCTTCTAGTAACTATTTGGTTGAATGGTGCTACAGAGGCTGCGGTGGCACCATAGCTGGATTTGGTTTTGATAATAGAATTTGAGGATGTGGACTCCTTAAGGGGAGCCATTCTGATAAGGTTGATTTGAAGAGTCTGGCCCTGTAGGAATTCACGGGTAAGAAAGTCAGGGACAGAATTGGATTCTCCTTTAATATATTCTATTTGAAATTCAAAAATTGATAATATAGCTTGCCATTTGGCAAATATTTGTTTTGATGCAAGATTTGAAACATCATTTTGCAAAACATATTTAGTCGCGCTACAATCAACACGTACTAAGAATGGTTTATTTAATAATGTATTTTTAAATTTTTGTATGCAGAGAACAATCGATAAAATTTATTTTTTGATGGTACTGCAATTCTTTTGAGCAGAATTCCAGATACCAGAAGTAAATTGGACTAATTGTTCTTTATCATTATTAGGAAGTTTTTGTTTGAGAATTCCTCCGTACCCAATATCTAAGGCGTTGGTTTCGACTATCTTAAAAGCCTCAGGGTTAGGGATGAATAAACAAGAGATTTCTTTGACTAATTTTTTAATAGTTTGTACGACTGAGGTTTGGGCCGTAGTCCAGGAGGTTGGTTTTTTCTTGAGCCGAAGGTATAAGGGTTCGGCTATTTTGCTGATTTGAGGAAGAAAATCACGGACATAATTTAAGCTTCCTAGAAACCTTTGTAATTGAGTTTTGTTAAGAATTTGATCAGGGAATTTTTCACCAAAGGTAATGGTACGGTCGATAGGGGTAAGAGTACCTTTTTCGATCAGATGACCAAGAAATCTTACTTTGGTAAGAAAAAATTCCATTTTTCTTTTGGATAAGACTAAACCATTTGTTTTAATGACTTGGTAAAATATTCTCAAATGTTTGAAGTGTTGCTCAATTGAATTTGAGAAGACCAGAACATCATCAATATAAACAATAGTGAATTGTCCGTGAGAATTGAAGATAGCATTCATGATCTTCTGAAATTCACTTGGGACGTTTTTTAGGCTAAATGGCATAACATTCCATTCATATAGGCCAAAGGGAGTTGTAAAGGCGGTTTTGTACCTATCCTTTTCATGAATTTGGATTTACCAAAGACCAGATTTCATATCTAATTTTGAGAAGATTTTTGCTTGGTAGATTCTTTGTAAAAGGTCCTTTTGGTTTGGAATTGGGTATCTGACCCATTAGAGGGCGTCATTTAATGGTTTGTAATTTACAACTAACCTAAGAGTTCCTCGTTCAATTTCGGTAGCCTTATTAACATAAAAGGCTGTACAACTCCAAGGAGAAGTACTAGGCCGAATGAGTTTTTTAGTTAGGAGGTCATTAATCTCTTCTTTGCATGTTTCAAGAAGAGTTTGGTTCATTTGGGTTGGTCGAGCTTTAGTTGATATTTAAAGGTCTGAAAATCCTGAAGCATATGGAAGAGAGACCATATGTTGCTTACGATGCTAGAAGGCATCGGGGACATCAGAACAAAGGTTGGACTTGAATTTGGATCTAATTTGACTAATTTGGTGAATGGTTTTGGGATTTTTAAGTTGGTCAGAAATCCGTTGGTGAAGGAGTTCTATTTTAAGAAAATTTATTTGTTTAATTTTATTGAGACTTTGGTTTGTAGAGTTTTGAGCCTGTAGAAAGGGGAATGCAATCTTTTGACTTTGGAATTTTGTTGTAATACCATCTTCGGAAATTTTGAAAGGTTTTATTTTTTCTAAGAATGGTTGGCCAAGAATTATGGTTTGGTCAAGGTCTTTTGCGAGGATGAAGGTTTGGGGTAGGCAGAGGCCCTGGTTGCAGACATGGGTATTTGAAAGTTTATATTGGATATTCAACCCAGATCCATTAGCCGTGTTAAGGTGTTGGGTAGTTAGTTCATAGAACTGGGTTGGAATGGCTCCTTTGTTAAGACAGTTGACGTTGGCTCCTGAATCAACTAAGGCAATTGCAAAGAATTTGAATGAGGCATTAATTACTAAGGTTATGTGAATATACCAATTTTGATACGTAATGGTAGCCACAAAACCAGGGATTGTAGGGTTTGGTTCAGCAAGTTCTTGGTTTGCAAAAGGATTTATTAATGGTTCATTATTTGAAGTTGAAGCTTGTTGATTTTGTTGCCGATTTAAGAAGGCTAATTGTTGTTTGATATGTTTTATCTCGTACTGCAAAGTTGCAGTGGTAGTTTCAAGAGATTTGATTCGACCAGAATGATCAAGAATAAGAAGTTTTGATATTTTATCGAATTTTTGCATAATTTGGTGGAGATTGTAAGGTTGAGGAGAATTTTGGGTAGAAACATTGTTTATGTGGTGTTCGAGGCAGGCCTTCTTTTGTTTAGGGTCTGCCAAACTATCGATGTAATAAAAAATATTTGAGTTTGGTGATGCACGGAGCATCCGGACAATTTTGGGAACACAGTCTTCACAGCTGAGCCCAATAATATAAGAATCACAAGCACAGGCTTGGAAATTCTCATTATTGGATGAACTAGAAGAAGTATGTTCAAAAGTTTGTATTTGATTAAGTTTGTAATTTTCTTCTTCAGAAGAAGATGAAGAAGTTTCTTGAAAAAGGGCAAGGATTTGAGTTTTATCTTGCTTGGATATTTGTAAAGAATTAATTTTGTTTGAGACTCTACAAAATTTGGCGATATGGCCAGGTTTGCCACATCTGAAACATCTTTGAGAGGATTTGTCAATTTTTGAATCTTTAAAATTTTTAGGTGCCTTGAAAGGCTTTCTGTATTTGTTATACTTTGGTTTTGGAAGAGTTTTATGATAAAACTCAGGGGTTGTGAATGGTCTGTGAGACACATACTTTTTGGATTTGTGAAAATTTTTATAATATTTGCGAGAAGATTTGTGTTTATGTTTCGTTGGAAGTCTAAGGGGAGGAAAACTGAACTGTTCGCAGAATCCTCCTAATTCCCATTTGTAAAATTTGTCTTCCTTATGGATTTGTTTCTTTAATCTAATATCAGTATAAAGGACGAGGCCTTCTTCATGGATTAGACTAATGATTTGGCCATAGGACATTTGATCATAGGGAATGATCCCATCATTTTCTTTCCTAAGGCGTTGTTTGATTTTTTCAGAAAACAAAGTTGGTAATCCTGTAAGGAATTTTTCTTTCCAACAGGGAAGGTTTGCATCAGGTCTGGTTAAGACTTTGGTTAAGAAGGTGTCCTTGTACCATTTGAAATCATGTAATTTCTTACATCAAAGATTTGATAATTGTTCGGTTGTTCTATCTTTGAGACGAGAAGGGTTTCCTAAAAAGTAATTAGCAATGCTGAAAATAAGGGTATTTACAGCATCCTCAATAGGAATACATTCATCATCAAGAAGGGGGGTTCCTTCGGGCATTATTTGGACAACCATTAAAATTTCAGTTTTTTGGGCATCGGTCAGGACATAATCTGTCACACCCCGTTCACACTGAACCGGAGCGGTGACCGAGTTAACACCGGTTAACCCAAACCTGCCAGGATCATCAGATACTGTATTCCACCACAGCATACACACTCTAACATCAATTCATCAGATCAGCGGAAGACTAAAATTTACCTGTAAATAATTCCCATATACTTGATACCCGAATGATGATACCATAATTATATACATTTGGGCCCGAAGGCATGATATATACACAAAAAGAATAAAGTTCAAATATCAAGTATATACAGAAATTTATCAAAATCATCAGAGTACACAGTCCGGCATCGGTATCAAGGCTGGAGCTCAGCTCGGCCTCAGAACCGCTGCCCCGCGACACAGCTCTCACACGCGCAGTCTACGCCGTGCTCAAACTCCTCAGGGGTCCACCAGTCCTCCTCAGGAAACTCGACTGTGGGACCCACCCCCTGCTCCTCAGATGCATGACCTGCAAAATCATCTAAAAAGGGGTGTACACGTGGAATGAGCTCACTAGCTCAGTAAGTAGAGAGGTGGACCACACACAACAGTCCACACAACACTACACATCATATGCACTACATGCCATGCAAATCATTTTAGATCACATACACCTAATCAACATTACTAAGTCTTTGGTTTTAGTGCTACTACAACCACAGTGCGCGTATACTCCGGGTACGAGCCGCGAACTCCCTCCCGCGATACGCCCATAGGGCTGTTGGAGAAGGCCCACCGTGAGTACTCGGAAAAATAAAGACAATGCCGTCCACCGGCTCTCAACAGAAATGTAAATAAATTAAATGACAGTGCTGACTCCAGCAATTTAAAAGCAGTATGATTGGCCCTCTTGAAATACCACCGGGGTTGCCGACTGTCCTACATGACTCGCCGGGCGTAATGCCTAACCGCCACAGTGTCCGACAACCGCAACCCCTGCTTCCCCCCAAATGGCAACCCAACACCTTAACCCCTGTTGGGAAGGGTCGTAGCACGGGATGGTGAGAATCCTAATACCGCATGCTCCTATATGCAGTACGACTGCATAGTGCCTCCGTGTCCCATACCACGGGCCACCAATGCATTCGCTTCCAAGCCGACCACGGCATCTAGTCTATCAAGGCATTATGCAACATGATGTACACATTCAACATATAACAACACATTCAATTTGCATTTGAAAAGTAAACATAGCATATATGCACATCAATGAGTGGAATGACTAATCTATATAGCATATTCATGATGACATGACTAAATTAGATATAGTTATATGAATGCCAAACAGATGCCTTGAAACAAGGCCAAACGTCCTCTCTCCACTTACTTGTAGCGCACAAGGATTCCCGCTCGGTACGGGTGAGATCCGGAGCGAATCGGGAAGGCTTTGGTGAACCTAACAAAATAGAGCGGGGTTAGTACTTCACCAATTTAGAATCAAAATTAATGAAATCCGACGTCAAAATCGTGTTTAGAACGTCGAAAGAAGGTCCCACGTCCGATTTGGGCTCAATCGGACCTAAGAATCACATTTTATCCACTCGGGTGGGTCACTCAGGTGGGTTGTCCACCCACCGGTCCAACCCGCCGGTTTGGGACCGGCGGGTAGGGACCCACCGGTAGGACCCGCCGGTCCTACCCGCCGGTTTGGCCAGGGACCCCCTGGTCCTCTCGGGTGGGTGTCTCAGGTGGGTAGGGACCCACCGGTAGGACCCGCCGGTTTTGGCGGAAAAACCCCAGTTTCTTCTCATCTTCCTCCATTCCTTGGGGACCCAAATGGGGCTTTTCTCAACCCATTCCTCACACCTTTAGATTCCTATAGGATGGTTCTAGCTTAGATTTAAGTTAGATTCAAGTGAGGGGAACCATCTTACCTTCTTTGCTCAAGAATGACTTCAAACCCTCCAAATCACTTCCAACTCACAATGCTCCTTCTACCTTGTCAATATCTCTTCAAATCCTTCAAGATCTACACATAAATCATCTATTAAACCTTAGATCCATCATTCCAAGAGGTGTTTACAAGATCTTAAGAAATCATACTCGAACCAAGGGTTTAAAGTGTGGGTTTGGCGAATGTTTATAAAACCCAGCTTTTCTTACCTCCAACTGTAGATCTCGAGTTGAAGATTACTCTCCCGGCACCGGAATGGCAAGATCGAGCTTCGGCGCCGCTGAAATCCTTCCTTTCTTCTTCTTCCTTTCTTTTTCTCTCTCCTCTTTACTTTTCTCACCAAACGTACGAGGGTAATAAATGGAAAGAAAAGAAGTCATAAAGCTTTATATACTATTCCTACTTAAGTGAATAGTGATGGATGGGTCACTCAGGTGGGTGGGTGTACCCACCTGACATACCCATCCGAGAGTCAAAACTTGGGATTTTGACCGGGCTCGGACCTCGGCTCAAACCCCACCCCAGGCATACATTGTAGCCTACATATATATCTTAAAATACAGATATAATACCTGTTTATCCGTACATAGCCTTATGGTAGGTGCACGTACACGGTTTGGGCACTCCCGTCTCTTCTGGCACTGGCTCGGACTTGTCGGGCCAGCCGGTGTTTAAGGTCACCCGTGCCATCATAGCCCATAAGGAACTCGCTCTAACATCCTCTGGCTCAGTTCCTGCATGGTTAAACCGGTTCAACCGCGAAATCAGACCGGGTTTAAGAAGTGGGATATTACATAATCCCACCAACCTTTGAGTTGACCAGTAAAGCCAGAAACAAGCAGGGTAGCTACAACACTATCAGGTATATTTTTGATACGATGTGCGTTGCTAACCATGGTCATCTCTTGGAGTTTGTTCATGAGATTATGTTCAGACAGACCATCTGTCACACCCCCGTTCACCCTGAACCGGGCCAGTGACCGAGTTAACACCGGTTAACCCAAACCTGCCAGGATCATCAGATACTGTATTCCACCACAGCATACACACAACTAATATAGACTCATCAGATCAACGGAAGACTAAGTTTTACCTGTGAATAATCCCATAATACTTGATACCCGGATTGTGATACAATAATTATATACATATGGGCCCGAAGGCATGATATTTACACAAAAAGAATCAAATTCAAATATCAAGTACATAAGGAAATCCACCAAAACAATCAGAGTACACAGCTCGGCTCGGCATCAAGGCTAGAGCTCGGCTCGGCATCAAGGCTAGAGCTCAGCTCGGCATCAAAGGTTGAGCCCAGCTCGGCATCACATAGAAGAGCTCAGCTCGGCCTCAGAAGTGGAGCTCAGCACGGCCTCCAAGGTGGAGCTCAGCTCGGCCTCAGAACTGCTGTCCCGCAGCACAGCTCTCGCACAAGCAGTCAGCGCCGTGCTCTAACTCCTCAGGGGTCCACCAGTCCTCTTCAGGAAACTCGACTGTGGGACCCACCCCGTGCTCCTCAGATGTATGACCTGCAAAATCATCTAAAAAGGGGCGTATACGTGGGATGAGCTCACTAGCTCAGTAAGTGGTAAGTTGGACCACACAGCAGTGCACACATCACAACACATCATATGCACTACATGCCATGCTATACATTTTAAATCACATCCACCTAGGCAACATTACTAAGTCCTTGGTTTTAGTGCTACTACAACCACAGTGCGCGTATACTCCGGGTACGAGCTGCGAACTCCCTCCCGCGATA
>NW_024868285.1:246852-258589 GCF_013358625.1 Macadamia integrifolia
TTAAACACCATAGACTGATTTAGGCACATAATCATATGCCATTAGGTGAGGTGTTACAGTGTATGATAGCCTGTAATTATTCATAGCTCAATTCCAAGATACGGGCAAAGTTCACAACATACATGCGAATGGTCCCACTTGACCGTAGCATATCGATCATAGGATTAATCCCCACCATAAAACCAATGCATTCATAATAGGAGAAAAGAAGGGAAAAGACAAAGAAAGAAAATTTTAAAAATTTTAAAAATTTTCCCCTCTGTCCAAACCGGTGGGATGAACCGGCGGGTAGGGACCTGCCGGTTTGACCCGCCGGTCCCAGCACCCCAAACCGGCGGGTGTCACTGGCGGGTAGGGACCCGCCGGTCTTGCCCGAGGTTAAAACACGAACAGGGCCAGAAATGCCCTGTTTCGTCTGTCACTCTCACCCTCTCCTTTCTCTTACTTCCTTTTCCTCTTGGACGATTTTGGGAGTTTACCCGGCGCTTCCACTCGCAAGTCTACTCACCCACTCGACGCTTTAGAGAGGATTCAACTCGTCTTCATCCAAGTAAGTTCTTCTTCTTCCTCTTTCTCAGAATTTCTATTTGGGTGAAATGCATGTATAGAGTTTACTTTCTAAGCTTCCTTCCCATAATTTCCACCATAGAATAGTATTACTAAGTGTTTGTGATGATTTCACTGTGCTCATTTGTAGTTTATAGGATTCATCACTCTTTATTTGGAGAAAAACCCAAATTGATGCCCTAGGTTCTCAAATTTGGGGTTTCTTCAATCCTTACTGTTTTTCTCAAATTGATGTCTTCTATGTAATGCATTTCACTTGTTTTACGCTAGATATGAGTTAGATTTCATTGGATCATCCATTATGCTTGAAATCCTCATGTATTTCCATGAAATCCCTATTTTGGCATTGGTTTCCTTGATTTTCATCCACACTTGCACTCATGGAATTCCATAGTCCATTTGGGGTATATTCTTGCAATTCCATCATCCCATTACTATGGCATTTCATTCTAGACCTAGGGTTTCAAGCTTTCACTCCATTCTATTCCAATTTGCACAAGGGACTTGAATTTCCCCATTTCATTCATGCCTATTGCTTTTGCTGTCCTTTGCTGTCATTTTACTGTTTTGGCACGTTTCCATGCGTTGCCATCACCATATTTCATGTTATAAGTTTTCTATCCTTCCTAGATCGTTGCCGTTCCCATTTTGCAGAAATTGGGTTTTGGATTTCCCCCTTCTTTAATGCTGCTGTCTTTTCTTACTGTACTAACCCAACTTCTTTACTTATTGTCAGGATGTCTTCACGCACCGGCAGAGGACCATCTTCCTCTGGTGTTCGACGCAAGACCACCGCTTCTAAGCGGAAAAGTGCGGAGACCAGCACTTCAGCTCATCGCACAGGGAGACCTGCACCTGCTCAGTCTGACCCTTCAGACTACGATGAGGAGCACTTCACTAGTGCCGAGGCCGCAGCCAAATGGCCTATCTTCCTGAAGGGGCCAGTGTTGATGGAAAAGACCGTGGTAGTCGAGGACTTCCACAAGGCCCAGCTTCAGGAGAGGTTCTCAGCATTGGGCTGGGACACTATTCTTCAGGTGGACCGACCGTGCTACGATCAGCTCGTCCGTCGGTTTTATTGCAACCTGGAGGTGTCATATCAGTACGGGGAACTCACTGTCAGTAGCCTGGTGAAGGGAGTGGATATCCAGCTGACGGTAGACACCCTGGCCAGTATTCTGGGCATATCGGCGGCGGGACACCGATACTACAGTCCCCCCAGGAGTAGACCTCAGGGACCGTTCATGAGCATGGAGACACCGGACTTCATCTACGAGACCATCTGCGGCAGCAGCAGTCGCCCGGAGTCCGAGACATCTTTCTTCCCTGAGGTCCGTCTCTTCGCCCGGTTGATCCAGTTCAACCTGCTCCCCAGAGGAGGTCATCGGAACCAGGTAGGTTTCATGACGGCTTTCATAGCATTTTGTATTTTTACGGCCGCAGAGGGAGGCAGGGAGCACTTGTGCCTTCCCTATATCATCCTCAGAGCGATGGAGCACCATGCTTCCCACCCAGAGGACGGAGGATTCCCCTACGGCAGGGTCCTCACCAGGATCTTCGAGTTCTTCAGGGTGGATCTGAGCGGAGAGGAGGGGAAGACTCCGGCCGATAGGTTCGATCGGAGCAACCTCTTGAAGATGGGTCTCCACACCCTCATGGATTCACCTCCGAGATCGGGAGCTCGGAGAGGTAGGGGTAGGAGGGCTGCCCCTGTAGAGGATGTCCTCATGGAGGAGGAGTCCAGTGAGGAGGACGAGGACTACGTTCCTCAGGACGAGGAGGCGGATCTGATGGGTGGCAGTATCCCTGAGGAGGTGCCTCAGGAGTCGAGAGGTACGGGCCCTAGTTCTTCCAGAGCTACAGCCCCACCATATGGAGCCCCACCACCTGGGAGTGGTGACTACGACTATGAGGACAGGACAGCCTCCATGCGGGCCTTGCAGGATGGCCAGGTCCAGATACTGAGGCGGCTGGACGAGATTGCCTCCCGGCAGATCACCTTGGAGGATTCCTTCCGTAGGCTGGGTCAGGACTTGGATACCAGGGCCACCGCCATCTCAGCAGATTATGGCCGGCTTCGGAGGGAGGTACGATTGGTGAACACGAGGTTAGATTATTACGATCACCGCTTCGACTTTAACTCCAGGCCTCCAGCGAACTTGGTGATCATCGACGACGATGACGACGACCAGTGAGGGGTTGGCTTGCCCACACTAGCTGTTTATCCATTTTTCTCTCCTTTTTGTAGACATTGTGTATTTATTTAGCTCATTCCTTGTAATTGCAATGTAACTTGATTTTCATTTATGGAATGAAACAGCTTTGGATATTGGACTATTATAATGTTTTCATATGTGGAGTTCCTGTGTGGTTTTGTGGTGATGTGACTTTTCTATTTTTGCTCTTTGTTATATTATTATCTGTTGTTTATCAGGTTTTGTGTAAAATTTTTGGAAATCCCACTTTACGCCGTTATGCTGTCGAAATTTCGTCGAACTAGTACTTTATAGGTTATAGTACCCACCTAATTACCCTTTATCTACACTCACGCATGCCATGAATGCCACTTATAATATAACTCCATTTTTATACTTCCTTTCTTTGACTTTTAACCTTTAAAGCTTTTATATTTGCCCAACCCCATTTTCCTATTATAGAATCTACGGGATTCTAATGGTATGCTGTGAGTGGAGCAGAGCATCACGCTCTGATACCACCGTTTGTCACACCCCGTTCGCGCTGAACCGGAGCGGTGACCGAGTTAACACCGGTTAACCCAAACCTGCCAGGATCATCAGACACTGTATTCCACCACAGCATACACACACTAACATCAACTCATCAAATCAGCGGAAGACTAAGTTTTACCTGTAATAATTCCCATATACCTGATACCCAAATGGCGATACCATAATTATATACATTTGGGCCCGAAGGCATGATATATATACACAAAAAGAATAAAGTTTGAATATCAAATATATACAGGAAATTATCAAAACATCAGAGTACACAGCCCGGCATCGGTATCAAGGCGGGAGCTCAGCTCGGCCTCAGAACCGCTGCCCCGCAACACAGCTCTCACACGCGCAGTCTACGCCGTGCTCAAACTCCTCAGGGGTCCACCAGTCCTCCTCAGGGAACTCGACGGTGGGACCCACCCCCTGCTCCTCAGATGCATGACCTGTAAAATCATCTAAAAAGGGGTGTACACGTGGAATGAGCTCACTAGCTCAGCAAGTAGAGAGGTGGACTACACACAACAGTCCACACATCACAACACATCATATGCACTACATGCCATGCAAGTCATTTTAAATCACACACACCTAATCAACATTACTAAGTCTTTGGTTTTAGTGCTACTACAACCACAGTGCGCGTATACTCCGGGTACGAGCCGCGAACTCCCTCCCGCGATACGCCCATAGGGCTGTTGGAGAAGGCCCACCGTGAGTACTCGGAAAAATAAAGACAATGCCGTCCACCGGCTCTCAACAGAAATGTAAATAAATTAAATGACAGTGCTGACTCCAGCAATTTAAAAGCAGTACGATTGGCCCTCTTGAAATACCACCGGGGTTGCCGGCTGTCCTACACGACTCGCCGGGCGTAATGCCTAACCGCCACAGTGTCCGACAACCGCGACCCCTGCCTCCCCCCAAATGGCAACCCAACACCTCAACCCCTGTTGGGAAGGGTCGTAGCACGGGATGGTGAGAATCCTAATACCGCATGCTCCTATATGCAGTACGACTGCATAGTGCCTCCGTGTCCCATACCACGGGCCACCAATGCATTCGTTTCCAAGCCGACCACGGCATCTAGTCTATCAAGGCATTATGCAACATGATGTACACATTCAACATATAACGTCACACTCAAATTTCATTTGAAAAGTAAACATAGCATATATGCACATCAATGAGTGAAATGACTAATCTATATAGCGCATTCATGATGACATGACTAAATTAGATATAGTTACATGAATGCCAAACAAATGCCTTGGAACAAGGCCAAACGTCCTCTCTCCACTTACCTGTAGCGTACAAGGATTCCCGTTCGGTACGGGCGAGATCCGGAGCGAATCGGGAAGGCTTTGGTCAACCTAACAAAATTGAGTGGGGTTAGTACTTCACCATTTTAGAATCAAAATTAATGAAATCCAACGTCAAAATCGTGTTTAGAACGTCGAAAGAAGGTCCCACGTCCGATTTGGGCTCGATCGGACCAAAAAATCACATTCTGGCCACTCGGGTGGGTCACTCAGGTGGGTTGTCTACCCACCGGTCCTACCCGCCGGTTTGGCCAGGGACCCCCCTGGTCCTCTCAGGTGGGTGTCTCAGGTGGGTTGTCTACCCACCGGTCCTACCCGCCGGTTTTGGCAGAAAAACCCCAGTTTCTTCTCAACTTCCTCCATTCCTTGGGGACCCAAATAGGGCTTTTCTCAACCCATTCTTCACACCCTTAGAGTCCTATAGGATGGTTCTAGCTTAGATTTAAGTTAGATTCAAGTGAGGGGAACCATCTTACCTTCTTTGCTCAAGAATGACTTCAAACCCTTCAAAAACACTTCCAACTCACAATGCTCCTTCTACCTTGTTAATATCTCTTCAAATCCTTCAAGATCAACACATAAATCATCTATTAAACCTTAGATTCATCATTTCAAAGGGTGTTTACAAGATCTTGAGAAACCATACTCGAATCAAGGGTTTAAAGCGTGGTTATGGTGAATGTTCATCAAACCCAACTTTTCTTACTTCCAACTGTAGATCTCGAGTTGAAGATTACTCTCCCGGCACCGGAATGGCAAGATCGAGCTTCGGCGCCACTGAAATCCTCCCTTTCTTCCTCTTCCTTTCTTCTTCCCTTTCCTTTTTCTCTTTCTCTTTACTTTTCTCACCAAACGTACGGGGTAATAAATGGAAGAAAAGAAGTCATAAAGCTTTATATACTATTCCTACTTAAGTGAATAGTGATGGATGGGTCACTCAGGTGGGTGGGGTACCCACCTGTCATACCCACCCGAGAGTCAAAACTTGGGATTTTGACCGGGCTCGGACCTCGGCTCAAACCCCACCCCAGGCATACATTGTAGCCAACGTATATATCTTAAAATATAGATATAATACCTGTTTTATCCGTACATAGCCTTATGGTAGGTGCACGTACACGGTTTGGGCACTCCCGTCTCTTCTGGCACTGGCTCGGACTTGTCAGGCCAGCCGGTGTTTAAGGTCACCCGTGCCATCATAACCCATAAGGAACCCGCTCTAACATCCTCTGGCTCGGTTCCTGCATGGTTAAACCGGTTCAACCGCGAAATCAGACCGGGTTTAAGAAGCGGGATATTAAACTTTTCTTTCTTAATTTAGAATTTTAATTTCAGTCATTACATTATTTGCTTTCCCTTTCCCCCAAGGTTCATGGCTAGTGTATGTATTGGTTTTTTCCCTCCTAGCCATAGAACCATCATTTTATTGTTTTTATTTTAATTGCCTCTCTTTCCCTAAAGCCAAGTAGAATAACCCTTGTAAGAGTGACTCTCTGATCAAGTAGGGAAGCTCATATTATGATGCATCCCTCAGGCTAAGTATAAAAACCTACTTGTGAGACTCTCTCTAACTTTATCCCCTTTCTTTTACTTTATTTTTATTTTGGCATTTCTTTTCCTTCATTGCTTTTTAATTGCGTGGGTTGTTTATTTTCAGTTATTTATTTATTTAATTTTAATTGCATGGCTTGCGTATTTAAATTCTTAGATGACGAATGGTTAGGACGTTATTTTAGATACATATGTTTGGGATGGTAGTTAGAATTAGATCACAACCATTAATCAGTTCACTTTCGCATTATTAAAATAAGCCAAAAATAAAGTGGTTGCTCTCCTTGTGTTCGACCCGTAGCTACATTGATCAGTACGCTTGCGGTTACATTTAAAATCCTAACAAGTTTTTGACGCCGTTGCCAGGAAAATAGTTACATGTTATTTTTCACTTTCTTTTGGTAAATCAGAGTGCTTTGTTTGCTTTGTTTTATTTTTCTTTTTCTTCTATTGAATTCCTGATAATAACAACTTGCAATAATAGTTGTATCGGTGGAGGTCGCCAAGCCTCATAGTATGATAAAGATAGGTTTCGCCCTGTAGTAGTACCTCAGGAATTGACCTGAGCAACTCTGGATCCCTGTCGGTAAGCTCAAAATAAATAAATAAATAAATAAAAATAAAACAAAAAAAATCAAAAAAAAAATTTTTTAAAAAAAATTTCTTTTCATTCTTTTGTGATTGTCTTACTCTAGTTTGGGTGGTTTTTTGTTGCATGAGTGTTAGGTGGGTACGTAATACTAAGAATCGGTTAGAAAGAAGAGATCCAACAAGTAGTGACCCTATACGTTTGCTCTCTTTAAAACCTTTCAATATGGGAGACCAACAGCAAAACCCTCTACCTAAAACTCTCTGAAAGATAGGTTCTACCCTGCTAGAGCATCCCAACCTTCCTGCATAGTTCTACCACAAGCCCAGGGCAATAATTTTGAGCTCAAATCTCAGTACATCACTATGCTGCCCCACTTCCATGGGCTGCCCTCTGAGGATGCATACCTATTTCTCTGGGAATTTTAGGAGATTTGTGTTCTAGTTAAGGTCCAACAGTTGACTGATGATGCTATAAAATTTAGGTTCATAATTTTGCGCTCAAGGACCAAGCTAAGAAATGGATCTATGGTCTGCCTACCAATTCCATTGCCACATGGAATGAGTTTACTATAGCCTTCCTGAAAAAGTTCTTTCCTTTGCATAAAACCAATAAACTCAAGAGAGACATTCTTCAATTCAGGTAGAGACCTAGTGAGTTGTTCTCCAAATTTATGGAGAGATTTAAGGACTTCCTTCAGGAATGCCCCCACCATGGAATTGATAATGGCAACTTTGTCAATCATTTATGAGGGTATTGATTATCAGACCAAGCAGTTGTTAGAGTCTATGTGCCCTGGAGGTTTTACATCTTTTACAGATGAAGACGATGCTTGGAACTTTTTGCTTGAATTGGTTGAGAAAACTAGAGAATGAGAGTCTACTCAAGAAATTGAGAGGACAAATAAAGGTTACCTTGTAAAAGATATTGTGGCAAAAGAGGCTCAACTTAAGAGTCTTATTAAGAGACTTGAAGCCATAGTAGTCAAAGGACCTGCCCAACTGAACTAAATAAATCATTCTATGCCTATGTGTAGTTGGTGCCAATCTCCCACTCATGTGATGGAGGAGTGCCCTAATATTTTTCGTGTGAATGGTTTAAATATAGGTCCTAAAAATGTGAATGCTAGGTCCCAAAACAACCCTTATAGTCAGACCTATAATACAGGATGGAGGAACCATCCTAACTTCTCTTGGAATCAAGCCAATAATCAATTAGGTTCTAATTTTCAACCCTTGAGTCAAGGTTAGTTTGTTCCCCAACAAGCCAATCAAAGGAACATGCCCCCCAATCAGCAGAACAACTTTAGGATCCCCACTCAATCTACTATTCCACCACCTCTCGTAAATCAACCTCCATGATTATGAGAGGTGGTGGTGATTTGGCTAGGCTTTCTTCTTTAGAGAAAAGCATGGAACTTTTCATGAGTACTTTCATGACAAGCCAAAATAACCTAGAGAAACAAATCTCCCAACTTGCTAATGTTTTGCATGAAAGGGAGAAAGGGAAGATGCCTAGTCAGCCTAAACCAAATTCTAGGAATGAGAATATGAATCATCAACCAATTTTAAATTAGTTGAATTCAATTCAAAAGAGTCCACAACAAGAGCCTTCCAACCAATGTAATGTTGTTTATGCTCTTAAGAGTGAACAAGAGTACCAATAGAGTGTTCATAAATCTTCCTCATCTATTACTCATGTTAGCTCTCATTCTGTTGAGAACACAAGTGTGCTTCTTATTCCAGGTTCGTCTGATGAACCTAAAGCAACTAAAGATGATTTGGGTGAGGAAACCATGATTCTTCTGAAAAAGAGCAAAATCCTAACACTACTTATGTTTCTCCTATTCCCTTTCCTAATCGGTTGGTAAACAAAAAGAAAACTGCTTCCATAGAAAAAATTTTAGAAGTCTTCAAAAGGGTAGAAGTGAACATCCGTTTTTTAGATGACATATCCCAGATCTCTGCCTATGCAAAGGTCCTGAAAGATTTGTGTACTCATAAGCGTATCACTAGTGTGCCCAAAAAGGCGTTCTTGGCAAGCAATATTAGTTCTATAATTACTCAGCCTATAGCCACCAAATATAAGGATCTAGGGAGCCCTACCATAGCTTGTGTCATAGGCAATGCCTACATTGAGCATATCTTACTTGACCTTGGCACAAGTGTGAATCTTTTGCCTTACCATGTGTATAAGCAACTAGGATTAGGAGAATTGAGAGTCACTGGAACTACTCTTCAGTTGGCAGATAGATCTGTTAAGATTCCTAAAGGGATGGTTGAGGATGTCTTACTTAAAGTTGGGGAAATTTTATTCCCTATTAATTTCATTGTTTTCGACATCCAATCAGTTGCCAACATTCAGGACCAGATCCCAATTATTCTTGGCAGACTGCTCCTTGCAACCAGCTATGCCATAATTAATTGTAGGAACGGTACCATGAAACTTTCTTTTGGTAACACTTCTGTGGATTTTAATGTCTTTAGGTTGGGTAAGCAACCAAATCCCTATGAGAAGGAAGTTCATATGCTCCAGAAAATTTCAGATTCCATTGAAACATATTTTGATATTGATTTTGATTTTGAATTTTAAGAGTGTATGGAACAATTGGATGGTTTTGATGATGGAATTATGTCTGAGGTTTGGAGTCTCCAACCACCTATAGAGCTCTTAGAACCCCCTTCTAATTCCATTAACAAACCTTCTATAGTGGAGCTCCCTAAGCTAGATTTTAAAGAGTTGCCCTTTGATTTAAGGTATGCTTTCCTAGGGCCAGACCAGACTCTTCCAGTAATAATTTCTTAAAATTTGACTTCTAGCCAAGAAGAAGAACTACTTGAAGTGTTAAAATATAATAAAGAAGCCTTAGGTTAGACCATGGCTGACATCAAAAGAATTAGGTCTTCTATTGTTCAACATTATATTCACCTCATTGAAGGGTCCAAACTTTCAACGGAACCCTAGAGGAGAGCTAACCTAGTGTTGAAGGAAGTCATTAGAAAAGAAATTCTAAAGTGGATGGATAATGGGATCATTTATTATATTTTTGATAGGGGCAAGGATTTTTGCAATAGATTATTTGAGGTCCTCATGAAGAAATTTGAGATCACCCATAAGTTGAAGCCCTTCATTTTGTTGTCATCTTCTGCTCTGGAAGAGGTCATTGATCTCCATGAACCTCTTTACATAAATGACTAACTTTACCCAGGTATGACTCCCCTTGCATTGTCTTTGCTTTTAATTCTTTCTATGCATTGAGGACATTGCATGACTTAAATGTGGGGGAGGGAAACCAATTTTTGCTTTTTTCACTTTGTTTTATTTGTTTTTCTTTTTGTTTTTGAGCTTGCTAAGGATGAAGTTCTACTTTGGATTTTGCTAATGATCATACCATTTGGTTGCTTGATGTATAAAAATAAAAGTTTTGATTAAGGTACCCATTTTAAACGTATCAAAACCCTGTTGAGAAGAAAGAAACAAGCTTATGTCTTGAGACGGGGCTCTCTTTTGAAAAATAAGAAACCCTTGCTTTATGGTGTTAGACCATATGTAAGTCTGTGGGTTCTTTGTACTCTTGATTTGGAGTTGAGACATTCTTTTTAATTTGGAGTTGATAAATACACAATTTTAAATGAAGTGTGGAAAGTGATATAAATGAAAAGTAAGAATTGATTTTCTTAGAACTAGACAGGGCATTGCGTCTCAGGAAGAGTGGTGTCTTGATCGAAACTCTTAGGGAAGAAATTTCTAAAAGAACTTTAGCATCACTGTCTATGTGGGCATATGTAAGAAGCGAAGCTACATAGTAACTTGGGTGTTTGGTGTTTGCTCCACCATGTTATTCAGGCCAAAAGTAGTGGAGTAGAATAGAGTTTATTAAGCAAAAAAAAGAAGAAAAATTATGCAAATGTCATTAATGCTTGGTAACATGTTTGGTCAAAAACACTCCAACGCCTTAGTCCTTGGTTTCTTATTTATTCATAAGTGGTTTCGCCTTAAGATAAGGATATTTTGGAAGAGACGAGGTGAGTTCTAAATTAAGAAATATGCTGGTGCCTAAAATTGATATGGGATAATAAAAGTTTAAGTGTGGGGGTCCCTTGTAAGACGAATTATCTTTACTTTGGATCGGTATGGCCTTTTCCTTTAGCCAATGTTGGGATTTGTTTATTCTGAATTTTGGGTGTATGTTCACTGCAAACACCCACGAGATAGAACTCGTCCGCTAGGGGTGACCCAGGGGTTTAAAGGCTTGTTGAGCATGCTAAGTGCAACCGTAATTCCTACGAAAGTGAGTTAATTTTTTTTTTTTTTTGCTTGATGACTAGTGAAGTCTAAGTGTGGGGCAATTCTGATGAGTACATTTATGTGTGAAATCTAGGGTAGTAAAACATGCATTTTACATATTTAAAATGGAGCTACCTTGGGTTTTACTCTTTTTTTGCGGATTTTATATTTTTAAGGCCTTAAGGACTATCAGGTGCTATATCTCCAATTTTACACATAAAGAGGTCCTGTTTCTTTTCATGGTTGCGAAGAGGATGAAATTCTGAGCAAGATGTACATGTTCAATTAAAAATACACATTTGTTTGGTCAACCGTACAAGTGATTATTCTTTTCGGGCCAGAAAAAGAATAATGGATCAAAACTAAACCGAGATGCAGAACCTGCCAGTTTGCAGTTATCCCAAGGGTACAAGGAATATTCTAAATGCCAACAAGGATCGATTGACCACACCCTTAAGTGATTAAAGATTTGTTTTTGGTAACAATAATTGCCTAGAGTAGTTGGTGAGTTATGGTGAGCAAAATCCCTTCCTTATTAGGAGGTCTCAAGTTCGAACCTCTTGGCTACAATTTTTTGGAGATTTTTTTTTAAAGATTTTCTCTCTCCTACAAATCATAGGAGATTCTCTCTCCACACTTTTTCTTTCTTCTCTCTCCTCTACCTCATCAACAAGATCAAAAAA
>NW_024868286.1:0-50747 GCF_013358625.1 Macadamia integrifolia
TTCCTGCTTTTCACTCACTTAAAACACTAAGGGCATGGAGGGGATTTCCACAACAAATTAGAAGCAAGGAAAATCGTGGAAGGGTTCCTGCGCAAGAAGAGAAGAAAAAAAAATGAAAAAAAAAAAAAAAAAAATAAAAAAAAAAAAAGGAAAGAAAATAAGCAAACAAATTATAGGAAGTTTCTCAAAGTTTATTTCTTTCCTCTCTCTCCTCCACCTTAGCACTTTTGGTCTCAAAAGATCTCACAACCAATTGTGGGTTTCTCCCTTTTAGGAAAGAGAAATTTGTTACCCTACCTCCTCATTCCCTATAAATACAACTCATGTAAGAGGAGGGGAGACAATTCATTATTCTTCTAGTTTTTTTTAGTTGCTCTCTCTTTCTCTTGCTCTCTATTTAGTTTTAGTTCTTCTTTATCTTTTCTTTAATCACTTTTGTCATAGCTTTTTTTATTTCAATTAATGCAAGCACTCTTTTATTTTTATTCAGCCCTTTTATGTTTATGATTTATACAATTGAGTTGTAATTTTTTAAGTTATAGTTCTAGGCTTAGATCTAGGTGACAAGATCACGAGCCATGGAGCAATTTTTTTTTTCAAGATTTGTTTTCTCTAGTACTAGAAATTTTAGATTTGGTTTCTTCTAGATCTGGTTTTTAGTACTGGTAGTATCTCAAATCGATCAAGTTTTCAGTTCAAGGGTTGAAGTTCATGTAAGTAGGCTCCCTTAGTAGTCTTCTGTCCCCCCTCTCATTCCCTCTTTTGACTACCCTTTCTTTCTTAATTTAGGATTTTAATTTCAGTCATTACATTATTGCTATCTCTTTCCCCCAAGGTTCATGGCTGGTGTATGTGTTGGCTTTGCCCCTCCTAGCCATAGAACCATCATTTTATTGTTTTTATTTTAATTGCCTCCCTTTCCCTAAAGCCAAGTAGAGTAACCCTTGTAAGAGTGACTCTCTGGTCAAGTAAGGAAGCTCATATTATGATGCATCCCTCGGGCTAAGTAGAGAAACCTACTTGTGAATCTCTCTCTAGCTTTCTCCCCTTTCTTTTATTTTATTTTTATTTCAACATTTTTTTCTTTATTTTTAATTGAGTGGGTTATTTATTTTCAGTTATTTATTTATTTAATTTTAATTGCATGGCTTGTGTCTTTAAATTCTTAGA
This sequence comes from Macadamia integrifolia, assembly GCF_013358625.1. Lineage (NCBI taxonomy): Eukaryota > Viridiplantae > Streptophyta > Magnoliopsida > Proteales > Proteaceae > Macadamia > Macadamia integrifolia. The sequence continues at coordinate 1,171 of NW_024868286.1, forward strand.
TTACGAATGGTTAGAACGTTATTTTAGATACATATGTTTAGGACAGTAGTTAGATTAGATCATAACCATTAATAGGTCCACTTTCGCATTATTAAAAGAAAAAAAAATAAAGTGGCTGCCCTCCCTGAGTCCGACCCGTAGGTACACTGATCTGTATGCTTGCGGTTATATTTAAAATCTCAAACACATATGTTTGTTAAATTTGTGTGAAATTTTTTGATTTTGACCAATGCAGAATGGACTTGTTCACCATTTCATACTATTTTGATGGGAATGTGGTACAGAAGTTGGTTGACAGAGACAAATATAATTATTTAGATATACTTCATGGCAGTGAAAATTTCTAAAATTTTCTTATTAATCTGTACTACCTGGTGAATGGATGTGTGGAATGATGATTCAGTGATGCAACTATTTTCCATTTATGATGAAGTGAAGTGCTTCTAAATAATTGCATATAAAGTTAAATAGAGTGAATTCTTCACCTCTGAATGTACCACTAATGGCCACAATAGTAATATAATTGGTAAATCTATTGAGATAGAACCCATTGTTAAATAGAACATTGGGTTAATTAGGGTACCAAAGAAAGATGTGAGGGGTGGTGCAACAGGTGGTGGAATAGGAAATTTTGTTGTGTGAGGTGGTGGAACAGGTGGGTGATATAGGAAATTGTGCTGTAAGAGTGGTGTAACAGGTGGTTATACAAGGAATGCTTTTGTGAGTGGTGGTACAACAGGTGGTGGTATAAGGAATAATGTTGTGAGAAGTGGTGCAACAAGTGGTGGTATATGTAGGGCATCTACTAATGCTAAAGTTGTTGTGAAGGGATATGTTACATGCAAGACATCCAGTTATGCCATTGTTCCTATTATGGGTGATGCTAGAGGTGGAAGTTCAAGAAGGTCTAAAGCTATTAGGGCTAATAGTAGGTCTACAGCTAATGTCACTAGGTGTCCTTCTACCAATCTTGGTAGTAGTAGTGTTTCTGATGGTGTATAGAAGGTCAACTGTAGGAGTCAGGCCACTGCATTTGTTATCAACCTTTTAAGATTGGGGTTCTAAGAGGATGCAAGCCATTTATAGGGTTAGATGGATGTCATATGAAAGGTAGGTTTAACGGAGTTTTTTTTTTTTTTCCTTTTTTTTTATTATTAAAGCAATATCAGTGGATGGAAATAACCAGTGTTGAATGGATTCTAGAGGAGAGAGAAGCTCTACAGCGAGTGAAAATCACCTTGGGGACGCCCAAGACCCCGATGGTAATCAGAGAAACCGAGGTCGACAGCCCTTGGTCACTGATTTCATGAGGCCGATTTTACAACCCATGGTGGCGGAGGGACCAGCGGTGCCTCCAAAAAAACCCTCCTTCTCAACGGTGGTGGGAAGAGGTTTGCCAGTGGTGGATGATCTTCCAGATCCTATTCACGCTGGATCCCTAACTAAGGTGATTATTCCTCAGGAGGCAAATGAAGAGCGGCTGGAGCGATTTCGCTTTGCCTTAATCAGTAGAGCGAACTTCAGATTCACATCAATAGACTTTATAAGAAAGGAGGCCGCAACTTCATGGAACCTAAAGGGAAAGGTGGCCCTATCGGCAATGGGAAAAGGATTTATCCTTTTTTAGTTTCAACTCGAAGCAGACATGACCATGATATGGCGTAGAAGTTCAATCAAGGTTGGAGGGCAATATGTCAAATTCCAAAAATGGAGACAGGACTTCAATATACATGAAAAGCAGATTGACAAGAAAATGATATGGATCAGATTTCCTAATCTTCCCCTCAAATACTGGCACGAGAAAATTCTCTGCACCATGGCTAAGGCAACGGGTCTCCCCATGTCCATTGACAAACATACTCGAGCAGTTTCAATGGGAGGATTCGCAAGGATCCAAGTCGAGATGGAAGTTGGTGCTAGTCGTGTTGATGAAATCCATGTTGAGAGAAGGGTGCTAGGCTCCCAAGAGATTTTCTTGTTCAAACAATAAGTAATCTATGAGGACAAACTGGGCCTTTGCAGTTTCTGCAAAAAGACAGGCCATTCGATCTTTGAATGCAAAATCAAGAAATCAATAGAGGAGAAGAAAAATCTAAAAATCAAGAGACTCCTGGAGCAGTGTATGTAGATGAAGTTGACAAAGAAGATTCCCACACCCCCTTCGTCTTTAATGGCGATGAGGAACACCAAAATGATGTTGACGCCAGTGGGCAGGGAGAGGAGATTGGCGGCAGATTGGTAGAGGACTCAATAGCACCAAACAAGGAACTTAATGACAATGGAAATTTCACGATCTCCTTCCTTATCAGGAGAGAATGAGATTTTGAATTCAAATACACTTCCTATTTAAGGGAATGTGGGGTCCATTGAGATTCTCCTTCCTCTTTCGAGTGTGAGACATAAAGATTTGGAGAGTAGCCGATCCCCTACATCCGAATCTATTAATGGTACTGGACATCTAATGCACAGCAGTAATGGGAGAGTATCTCATGTATCAGGTTCACTGTCCAATCCTAGCTCCCAGGATAATAGTGAGACAGAGAACATAGTCTCATCTATTCCATCCACATCTCTGCGTGGAGGAGCAGTGGAGGTGCACCATGAGGAGATCAACATGGCTGATAAGCTTGTTGAAGCTGCTGAATTGAAGATGCATTTTGCCCAGAGAAATGAGAAAGGGGTGGACACAGCGGCGTAGGCCAGACGGTCTGATCGTCTTGCAACTCAAAAAAATTAATCCATGAAGATTCTCTTTTGAATGTGAGAGGCTTCAAGAAAGCCTCAGCGAGGATGCCTCTGAACAAAATTATAAGAGACAAAGACCCTAATTTACTCTACCTGGCTGAACCAATGATTGATGTGACTAAGTGTCCAACACACTACTTCAGTAAATTGGGCTTTGATGCAGACGTCATTTGCAATAGTAGAAGGGAAAAATCTCCAAATCTATGGCTGCTCTGGAAGTGAGGTATTTCTAGACCTTTGATCTTATCTAGCTCTAAACAGAAAATTACAGTTCGAGTAGATTGGAAAGGGAACTTTATTATGATTTCTTCAGTCCACGCTAGCAATTTCAGAGCTATTAGAAGGGAGCTCTAGATGGAGCTTGGGACAGTGTCGGTGGCAGCTGGTCCATGGGCGGTGGTTGGAGATTTCAATGCTACCCTTGTATCTCATGAAAAGAAGGGCCCTGGGTCCTTTAACCTCGGCTCTACCGTGGAATTTAATGCTATGATTGATTCATGTAACTTGATAAATCTAGCATCTCCGGGCCCAAAATTCACTTGGACCAATAATAGAAAAAGGGGAAATGTGTCTGCAATTCTTGATAGAGGGTTCTGTAATGAGGATTGGCTGAACACATTCCAGTATTGCTTTTAGTTGGTCCTCCCAAGGGATTTTTCTAATCACAATCCAGTCCTCGTCATCTCTGAAGCTTGCCCTAGACCTGCAAATTGTCCTTTTCGATTTCATAAATTTTGGACAGAGCACCCTGATTTTTTGAAGCAAGTTTCTGATTTGTGGAGTCATAATATCTGTGGGCCGCCATCGTATATCCTTACCCAAAAGTTAAAAAGGCTAAAGCTGACCATTAAAACTTGGGTTAGGGAAAATTTTCCAAACTTTGAGACTGAACTGGTTAGAACAAGAGAGGCTCTTGACTGAATTCAAGCTCAAAACGAGTTACAAGGAATAGACAATTCCCTCTTTGGGCAAGAATCTTACGCAAAAATAGCCTACCTGGTAGCCATGAAAAATCATGAAAAATTATGGGCTAAAAAGTCAAGGATTCGTTGGCTGAAGGAGGGAGATCGAAACTCTAAATTTTTTCATCTCTATGCAAAAATTAAGAGAGTAAAAAACACTATTCGCAGAGTTAAAAAATCTGATGGCTCTATAATTTCTGATAGAGATGAAATAGCTTGCTACATGTCTAGTTTCTATGAAGAGTTTCATAAGGGTGCTCCTGTGACGGATCATTTGGATTTGCTAGAGGCTATTCCACCGCTTATTGATGAGGTAGACCTTCTATCCATGGATAAAATTCCAGGTCCGAATGAGATAAAGGGCACTGTGTGGGATTTGGACCCTGACAATTCACCAGGTCCAGATGGTTATCCTAGTTACTTCTTTCAATGCTGTTGGAATATTATATCTGGAGATTTCGAAAGAGCTATAAGCGACTTCTTTACTTCTGGATCGATGCCGCCTGGTATGAACAATAACTTACTAGTCTTAATTCCCAAAATTAATGGGGCTATGTCTCTTGATAAATTCAGACCCCTCTGCATGGGAAACTTCTTCTGTAAAGTATTATCAAAAATCCTTACAACTAGATTGTCCTTCCTCCTCCCTAGAATAATCTCGGAAGAACAGGGAGCTTTTCAGAAAGGGAAACTCATTCATAACAACATTGCCTTGGCATCTGAGGTGGCAAATATTATGCACTCTTCTACAAGAGGCGGCGGGTTAGGAGTAAAAATCGACATTCAAAAGGCCTTCGATACAATTTCTTGGGATTTTATTTTTAAAGTCCTTAAGAAATTTGAATTTTCTAGCACTTAGCTAAAATGGATCTCCCAAATCCTCTCCACTTCCAAAATTTCCATTCTGCCAAATGGAAGTCCAGTTGGTTACTTCAGAGTTGAACGGGGTCTTCGTCAAGGTGATCCCATTTTTCCAATTTTATTCATTATTGCTAAAGAAGCTCTCTGCAGAGATCTGAAGCATCTTCTCCATGTAAAGGAAATCAAAGCCCTAAAGGGTCCTAGAGGTGTGTCTGTTCCTACTCATCTCCTCTTCGCTGATGATATTTTTATTTTCATAAATGCTTCTAGTAATTATGTTAGAAACTTGGAAATTTCATCAGAAAGTACCAGGAGTTCTCAGGGCAGGTAGTGAACATGGAAAAAAGTAAGCTATTCATGGGTTCGATATCTTCTTCAAGGAAGCAGCCTATTGTGGATACTATGGGAATCCCAGCATGTAATTTTCGCACAAAATACCTTGGCGTGGAAATTTTCAAAGCAGAGTAAAAAATCAATATATAATGCCTACCCTAGATAAGATCAGAGATCGGTTATCAAGCTGGAAAGGAAAGACCCTGTCAATGGCTGGTCGGGTTTAGCTAGTTCAATCCGTTATATCAAGTATGCCAGTGCACAATTTCTCAATCTATTGGTGGTCATCTTCCATGATCGTGCAAATGGAGAAGTGAATAAGAAACTTTATCTGGTCAGGAGACATTGACACTGCAAAGGCTGTGACTGTCAAGTAGGATCAGGTTTACGAACCTATTAATGAAGGAGGTTTGGGGCTTCGCAGGATGAGAGACGTAAGCTGATTACTTGCTAAGCAGGCATGGAACATAAAGCACGGCAAATCAAATTGTTCAAGCTTCCTTAAGGCTCGTTTTCTGTCAAAAGGGCAGCCTAAAAAATTTCTTAGACCTTCTTCAATCTGGCCTGGAATCCACAAAGTGTGGTCCTTCATATCTAGCAAAGAGAGATGGATTATAGGGAATGGAAAAAAAATCAATCTATGGAATAACATTTGGATGGGGAAAGCATCCATGGTGGACGTCTGTGGCAGTGCTCTCTCCGCTCATAAATTCTAAGACCATGCTCTCTGAAATAATTTCGAACGACAGATGGAAAATTCTCAAAGTTCACTCTGAAGCCTTTAAGAAGGTTTTCTCTAATGCAAAAAAAAATTGGCATTCCTCAGGTTGACATGGAAGATCGCTGCATCTGGAGTGGGACTCCCTCTGGTGCTTTTTCTTCCTTCTCTGCTTGGAACGAAATAAGAAAAAGAAATCCCAAGATTCCATGGCTATCTCTAGTTTGGAACAAAGCACTTCAACCTTGTCAATCAGTTTTTGGGTGGCGATTGATGCATAGAAAACTTCCCACAGATGATATAATTGCCCTCAAAAGCATCCCCCTAGCGTCTAAGTATTGTCTTTGTGGATTAGATGCTGAATCTTTCAATCACGTCTTCCTATTCTGTCCTTTCACTATGAAAATTTGGATAAAATTTTTGGAGCGCTTTGGTACAATTTGGCCTAGGCCAGTTGATCTTCATCAGTTATCCCAGTGGTGGATTAGGAAAAGAAAAACTCTGGCAATGAAAAATGCTTGGACCATGGTGAAAGGACAACATTTGGAGCGAGCGAAACACTAGAATCCATGATGGCACGCATCACTCTTTCATTCAGATTTATGGAAAAATTTTGCAGGACATTCAAGACGTAGAATGTGGCATTCAGAACGCAATTTCAATCTGAATGTGCTCAGGATATTTTTTTCCTAGTCTGGCTTTAGTATTTTGTAATCGAGTTTTTTTCCCCCCTGATGGCCATGCCGAAGGTGGGGTAAAAAAATATCTCATTTATCGCCTTTGTATTGTTATTTCTTCTATAAAATCTCTTTGAGCCTTTAGTAAAAAAAAAAAGTGGATGGAAATAATGGTATATTTCCTCTTGTGTTTAGCATTGTGGAATCCAAATGCAAGAATAGATGGAGATGATTTTTGGACAATTTATATACCGTATTGCACTCAAAATCAGATGATCAGGAAAATCTCTCTTTTATGTCAAATAGACAGAAGGTATGTAGATTGAAAGGCATCACAGACAATATTTGGAGGGAAAGAAACATCAGATACCAAGATGGCACTCATCACTCTCCCTTCCAAATATTTGAAAATATTAAGCATGACCTTCAAGGTGCAATCTTTGGTCTTCAAGGTATCATTAACAACGCAAGCGACCTCCTCTACTGTCATTGCCTTGGAATAAAGTTTTCCCAAAGAGCCACCCTCAAATGCTGGAAGTTATTTGGTGCAATTCTTCCCAGGGCTGGTTCAAGCTAAATGTCGATGGATGCTCTCTAGGAAATCCTGGAAAAGCTGGCACTGGGGGGTCCTCAGAGATCACAAGGGAGGTATAGTGGGATCTTTTAAAAAAAATTGGGTGTTCAAACAAATTATGATGCGGAATTTAAAGCTTATTAAAGGAATTCTAATGGCGAAAGACAAAAAAGCGCTCTTCTTGTGGATTGAATCTAACTCTACAACAATCGTATTGGCAGCTCAGGCTCGATCCATTCTATGGTATATTTATCAGGACTAGATCTCTTGTATTACCTTCCTTGATTCTATCCCTTCGAAAGTAACTCACTGCTTTCGAGAAGCAAATGTTGTGGTGGACTATCTTGCTAGAGAGGCAGCTAAATCTGAGATTTCAAGCTACCCAGCTTCCTTCCCTATGCACATTCATTCTGAAATTGCCTTGGATGCTTTATCTAGACCTAGATTTCGATTAATGCAAGAGTGTTTTTTTTCCCTGCTAATGGCCATGCCGAAGGTGGGGGTCAAAAAATCTCTGTTAGTGTATTTTCATTTTGCCTATTTTAATGAAATTCTTTGAATCTTTAGCAAAACAAAAAAGGCATTCAAATTTATTTTTTTTTTTTATTTATTTATTTTTTTGCTAGACTTTTTGATTGACTTAATGATTGAAATCTCTATTTGCTTTTATGTAAGGTTTGATTGGTTCCATTGCAGAGATGTTCCCTGGGCTCTTACCAGAGGCATTGTGCTAGCATCTATATAGTCACTTCAAGACCACATATGTAGGTGAGAAACTGAAATCACAATTTTAGGCTTCCTTTAGAGCATACAATACAATTGATTTCGAAAAGACAATGACAAAGATGCAAAACACCAACCCTGCAGCCCATGAGTGGTTGATGAAAAATCCCACAAGATTTTTTTGGGCCATACATGCATTTGACTATGATGCAAAGAGCGATCACATCACTAACAACATGTCAGAGTGTTTCAATCATCAGATAGCACCATTGAGAAGCAAACCAATAATTCCCTTGATTGACCAACTAAGGATTAATTTAATGAAGTTGATGCAAATAGGTATGGCGAAGCTTGTTCTTCTAATGAGAGATTTACACCAAACATAAAAAAGAAGCTAGATTCAATCCAACAAGCGGCCAGGTCATGTATGCAATCTCTATAGGATTCAATGAATTTGAGGTTAATAATGGACTTTCAAGACATGTAGTTAACTTGACAACCAAAAGTCATGATTGACTTGTTTGGAAAGCTACTGGATTACCAGGTAAGCATGCTGCATTATTTATCATTACCAAAATGGAAAAACTTGATAGTTGTTGTGATCACTATTTCACAAGAAAAATTTACATGGACACATAAAATGAGATAATACATTCAGTACCAGACATGTTAGGCTTGCCATTGGATAGTCCTATAGGTGTAGTACAACCTCCACCACTGAGAAGACGACCAAGCAGACAACAACAACAGGAAAGGGAAGTTGGTGAGGCAAGTCCTAGTGAGTTTAGAAAGAAAGCATCATTTGGTAGATGCGACATATGCAAGTTGATTGGTCATAAGAAGAGAACATGTCCGAGAGGTCCAACTAAAGCAAAGAAAGTAAAGTCTTCTAGGACTTCAGTTGGTGTGGAGGTAATATTTTGTTTATATCATATTTCACAATTATTATTATAAATATAAGGTGATAATTCTTTAATTGCTTATGCAGAGAATCCAAATTGAGTTGGGAAGCAATCCAATAGCACCCAGATGTTTACCAAGTCACATAATTCTACTCAATAAGTCAGTAAAAGAGTAAGGATAGCACAAAACTAGGTTAATAAAAGAGCAAGAATTGCATAGAGACTAGCATCAACTGTTGGTGAAGTAGGAGGCAGAAGTCAAGCAGGAGATAGAAGTCAAGCAAGTGATGTTAACCAAGCTGGAGATGGTGGGCTATAAATTTAGTTGAAATGACAAAGATGGTGGTGATCTAGGACTTCAATGCAATTGACTAATGCTGCTGAATTAAACATTTTGATATATCTAACGTTTAGACCATTTCGACATATTTAAAATTATGAAAAAGTTTGTGTGAACAATTTGTATTTTTTCCAATGTATGGGAAGTATTGATGGATCTCACTGTGGTTGCATTTCATAATTTTATGAGTCATTATTATTTGAACATGTTTTATGTGTCCAACTACTCTTGAATTGTAGCGGGTAATTCATGTCCGACTAGTCTTCAATTATAGCAAATATATGATACCCAAATTTTTGTGCTATCCAAATGGTCTTCAATTACAATGTTTTAAAAAAAAAAATCCAAAACTATTAATAACTACACCCATTGTTCTTCTTCCAATTAAACGAATCTCCTCATTTGTTTACATTTAACTTGTTGATTGCATCAAGTACATCTCTCGATGTCCTCGTATTGACCCTCTGACTCTTTAATTACACCTTCCACATAACATTTAATTTACTCCTTTTTGCTAGAAGATCCAAAGATGTATATTAAAAATATGAAAAATAATGTACAAGGGATAAGGAATCCAAACATATAGGGAATGAGTCCAAGGTCAAAAAACCTACCTTTGGCATTGCCATCAATAGGATAAGAACCTTAAGGAAACAATCCTATCACAGAGAAGGAAAATTACAAAAATTTGTACCGAGGACGCAAAGATGCATCCTTTCCAGTTCCATACTCAACAAAGGGGACCAAATGAACACAGGCTCTAACGCATCAAAATTCGCTGCAGACTTCGAAAGGTAGTCTGCAATTGTGTTGACTTCACGGTGGCAATGGGTAATCTTCCATTGGATATTCAAAAGATAAGATCTGAGATTTCTCCATCTTTGAAGAAGAAACTAGGGGACTAAACCTCGCGAAAGGAGGATAACTACAACCACTGAATTGTATTCAACCCATAGCTTTTGAACATTATAGGATTGAGCATGATCAAAACCAGAGATAGCCGCACTAAATTCAGTTTCAAAGTTTGCCCTCATCCCAACAGCTTCTCTGAAATTCATAATTACCTCAGCTCTCGCATTCCATAAGTTCCCACCAATGCATGCCTTTCCTGGATTTCCAAAGGAACATCCATTTGTATTCATCTTCAACCATCCCATAGAAGGACACCATAAAATCTCCATTGAGTCATACATTTAATATACTCTGGAGAAGGTGAAAGAGATGTAAATGTAGATGTCAAAGTTTTTGTTTCACCACTCAACATATGTGTATTATCCTAGCAAGTAGAGCTAGTATTTACCTCCTTTATCCATTCAAACTTGCCACAATCGTTGTTTTCAACATGAATCAATTAAAGATGGGTGGCATACATGTTTCAAAATAAAAGGAAAAAGGGCGAAATTTTGTATATGAAAAAGGGACCGAGACATACCCTAGTTGAAAGTGGGTAACACCAAATTTGATCATAATTCCCATTTGTCTTTGCTGTTCTAACCTTACATTGACCTTTACCATAAGTACAAGTTCTACATCGGCTTGCCCACAAGGAAAATGGGCAACCATTTGGATATTTGAAGTAATCCTTCCCAACATTGTTTTTTTTCTTTGTTTTGTATAATGAACAGTTATTACCACATAGCTCACATTTTGCAACACTTCGTTGATTATGGATGGATGTCATCTGAACATGTATGATAAATATGTAGATAGCATATCAATTGGTAAATCTTGGAGCTTTTATAGTTTCAAGTATCATATAAAATTAGTGCAGTAGGTTTGGCAACAATTATTGTGTAGGGATAAGGCTGGTTGAAAGCAGAAGGGGATTGATGGAGTGGATGTTGTCAAGGGGTAAACCCAGAATTTCAGATAGATCATAAGAAAATATACGGTGTAATAATAGATATCTCTGTCTAAGTCATCTCTGTTTTCCAAAGTCTTTTTTTTTTTTTTTTGCCATATAACTTGTATGCAATATCTGAGGTCAAACACTTAACTAGTGAAGAGAATCCACCTAGTACACCCGAAAATTAACGTAAGCATCTACTAAATCCATAACAATTTTCAAAAAAGCATCAACTATCCTTTACGTATAGTTATAGTGTTTGGTAACCCAGAATAGATAGCATAGTGATTGTTTACAGATCATTGTTTGTTGCCTAATGAAATGAAACATTGGAGCAGAATAGTAAATATTTGTGAACCATTTTAAAAAATTTACAGTGATATCCCACATCTAACAGCTGAAAGAAAGAGGAATTGTAGATAGGGGGTTGATCAAATCTCTAAGATTTTCTTAGAATCAAAAAACAAGAACAATAGGACGTTGGATATCGCTAGAATCAACTCCCCTTAAATAACAGCAGTAGATAAAGAGGAATCTGTATGGTTTTACTTACCTTCATCGGAAAGAGAGATGATGCTACTATCAGGTTGCTTAGCTCACAAAAAACCAACAAGGGATGTTGGATATCACCGGAATCAACTCCCCTCTTTCTTTCTGATCTGGAAAAAATTCCTTCTAGCCTAAATCATCGAAATCATCTCCTTCTGGTACAACACATTGTGCATATATCAATTTTCAAAACCCTCTCAATTATAAACAGCGAAGAAGACGTTGGTTTTTAAGAGTGTTTTAGTGCAAGGGTAAAAGTGTCTTTTCGTTTTCTAACTTAACACCGTAAACTGCAAAGGGTACAAAGCAATTGTCAGTTCTGCAAAAGATGATTATAACAATAAGCTAAACTGTAGGGAAGCTAATATATATATATATATATATATATACATATATTATTTTTATTTTTTATTTATGAACCCTAATAGGGCAATAGATCCTTATCTAAAAACTTAGATCCCACTTTCACCTTCGGCATTGCCATCAGTAGAGAAGAGATCTGATCACACCAATAAAAACTTTACCTCTTCCCTCATCTACGGCATTGCCATCAGCATAGCAAACGGAAAAGGCAACAATTCAAACATGGCTGGAGTTCCGTTAATTATCCCTAAATAAAATATAAATTTTGAAAAAGATATTAACAATGTGGGCAAAGTTCTATTAAGATTGAACACATGTCAACTATACAGTGCACGGGAAGTGACACTTCTCTCCAAGTACACACAGCTGATGTGGATTCGTTGTCTCCTTATACACTCAAACGTCGTCCTCCATAACATTGCATTACATCATTAGCTTAATTTTCTTAGTATACTATAGCTCGAATAATCACCAATTGGGCTACCCTCTTATTGGAGAGTGTTGTTGCACGATTTCGAATGACACGGAACTGCATGTAACACCCCACCTTTTGTAAAAGAGACATGGAGGTTAGCTGTCCAAGGATCATGTTTCTTAGGGTTGAATCGTAAATCAATTGAGTGATAAATAATATAAGAAGAAAATTTTAATTCTATATTAAATATAACCTCAGAATAATAATAGCGAAAGTCTTCAAATTAATAATTAAAAGTCATAAAAGTCTCCAATATCATCCACAACCAATTAAATCCTTTAAGGGAATTATTACATCCATAATTTAAATCTCTAAGACAAATAATATAATCTAGCATCAATTGAACCATAAAATGTTTTGCATGTCCCCATCAATCTCTTAGTTCTCACCATTAACCAGCCTATCAGAGTGCTCTCCATCTAGGGAATGATTTGGGTAAGTTTCTGGGAAGAAACTCAGCAAGTAAATCCACATACAATATCCACAAGTTTGAAAACATTGGCATAATGCAATAACACATGCAATAATATATTAAAATCAAAAATACAGCATTTATGTCAATTTACAAGGTCCAGTTATTCTCAGTCATGTCCATTTAATTAATTCATTTACTTTGTTCCCCAGGTGTCCCACACGCTCTGTGGCTTGTACATATGTCATCCCACACGCTGTGTGGTTAATGCATATCTTGACACCCAAGTGGCAATTAAAAGCCAAGGCCCCTTAGATGCTCCACACGCTCTGTGATTTGTTCATACATCATCCTACATGTTCTATGGCCAATGCATATCTTGATATCTAAGTACCTGAACATTACACATTTAATTAATTCACTCTACTTTGTTCCCCAGGTGCCCCACACGCTTTGTGGCTTGTACATGCATCTTCCCACACGTTATGTGGTAAACGCATATCTTGACACTTAAGTGGCAATTAAAAGCCAAGGTCCCTTAGATGCCCCACATGCTCTGTGGCTTGTTCATACATCATCCCACACGTTCTGTGGCCAATGCGTATCTTGACATTCAAGTACCCGAACATTACATATAATCCCTTTAGATGCCCCACATACTCTGTGGCTTGTACATATGTCATCCCACATGCTCTGTGGACAATGCGTATCTTAACATCCAAGTAGGTTATTAACCAAAAAATAGGTGACTCCAAGGGTAGGAGATGTAACTTGAACCACGTGCTCTATGGGCTGAATTAATGGAATGTCTCACATGTTCTGTGGCCAACACTTAAACCCATGGTCCATACAACCTATGTCAATCTTTGGCTCTAAAATTCCAAGTATTAAATGTTATGGGTCTCATTCATTATTTCCATAATTTAAATGCACATGTGATGGAGCAAATAATCAGGTGCACATTTTACCATATGCATTAACACATAATTTTAAGAACTAAGCAATTCATTTCTGATTCGTAATTTAAAGCATACACATCAGCTCATGCACACACATCATATATTAGAGTATTAAAAGAGCATTATACTAACACATATAATAATAAGAAAATTATGTAATCAACCTTTATGCATTAAATATTACATATGATAATCAACCTTTACGCATTAAATATTACATATGATTACGTAAGCAACCCTAATTCATATACTCATAATGGAATGAACCAAGACAATAAGAAATACTAAATCATCTTATAAATTTCTAGTTTATAATAGGATAGATTTAATCAAGTCAAGAACCTAATTTAACCCCTGAAATCATGAAATCAAAATAATGTCTAATTAAATTAATAAGAAACAACAAATCAGCCCCTATCATCGTAAAGCTGAAATGGGATCAATTTAATCAAGTGAATGTATCAAAACAGCCCCTATAAATCATAAATTAGAATAGGAAAAATTTTAATAAGTGGAACACTAAACAGCCTCTAATCATCAAAATCAATGTGGCATATGCTTGATTCAAATAGGAATGCTAATAGCCCTAAAACCATTAACCGAAGCAATACATAACATTAAACATTTGAAAAGAAATAGATTTAATTAACTCATATTGCTAACAGTCCCTAAAATCATCACCAAAACAGTCCTATCATTTATCATTTTGAATAGAATGAAAATAATTAATTAGTAGTACTAACACCCCCTAAAATCATCATTAAAATAGTATCTAACGTGGATCAATTCGAATATAATGAAAGTGATTGATTAATAGTACTAACAGCCCCTAATATCATCACTAAAACAATACCAAATATGGATCACATAGAATGGAATAGAAGTGATTGATTAATAGTACTAACAACCCCTAAAATCATCACTAAAACAATACCTAACATGGATTACATAGAATGAAATAGAAGTGATAAATTAAAATAGTTCCTAATATAGAATATTTATATATCATAGAATCCATCAATAATAGCACTCAACAGACCCTTAAAATCAAATTTAAAATAGCATAATATAGATCAATGGTGAGTATCAATAAGCCCCCTAAAATTAATATATAATATAGCATGCAATATATATATATATATGTATATCTTAAAAGAAAAGATCAACATACATAGATACATAAAAATGATATTATCATGCAAATATACAAGAGAGATAAGGAGTAGGAAAAATACATGTGATATGGCAACTACAAGGCTGCAAAGTCCTGAGCATTTCTTTGAGACTTAGAAGGATAAAAAAAATACATGTAAAGAGAGTATGATGGTTCTACTCACTGGTTGACAATGTAGTTAGATTCACCCTTTAGATAAGGGTCTCCAAGCTCTTCCTAGGAGGGTAAACCGGTGGTGGATGCAGCCTAGGTTATAAGGCCTTCTTCTCCTTACTTTTCCTCTTTTTTTCCAATGAATATATGTTGCAGGAAGCCTGCAGTTAGTCCCTTTTCTCCTTATCTTTTCTTCTCTCTTTTTCTCTCTTCCTCTCTTCCTCTCTTCTCTCTTTTCCTCTTTTTAAATTAATAAAAATAATGATTGATAATGGCTAGCTAAGTTATGGAGAAAGAATACTAATCAGCCTATAAGTTTCCCTAATTAGATATGTAAAATCAAGGGATAATATTGATAAGGGTTTGGGTGATCAAATCATCACCCTTAAAAAATTATCCAAAATCCATCTTATGAGTCATGATCTTATCCTCTTTCGAATCACACATCTACTTACCTAAATAACTCATCAATTTGTCTCCAATCAAATTATCACATTCTCAATCACTTACATACTTACCTAAACAAGTCATCAATTTATCTCCAATCAAATAAGATAGGTAATCCTATTACTGGGATGAGGATAATATCTAGGGATAGTTACCACATAATTGATTGGTCTAACTATTAAATCAAGCATACAAGAAAAAAAAAATATACATATATAGTAAAGATAATATATACATTAACATTATAGGGTATAAATGCAGCACAAGGTAACATAAAAGAGATAAATGAAATAAATTTAAAAGAAATGCAAGAGGCATTACACTACATAACACAAATTAGATGCTAGGCCGAGGGAGCTCTGGGACTAGGCTTCGATGCCAAAGTTAGGTCTTAATATCCACATTCTTCCGTAGAGTGATCAATCGATTAAGAGTCTTACTGGTGAGCCTAGCTGAGTACTCCTTATGTAGGTTGCATGGGTCTTCCTTATTGGTCGGGGGTCTCTGGCATGCTTACACGGGTCCTCCTCCTATTGGAGAGATTATCATTGCGTCGTGGCTGAGCTGGCCAGACCTATAACAGTAAACTCAACCTGGTTTGGTTGTCAGAACAGTTAACCAGATTCTGATTAGGCTCCGTAACGGATAACTCAACCATGATGAACTTGGGAGTCAAGTAATCGTCTTACCATGGTTATCGACCAGGGGTTAAATAACTACCTAACCCCAATTGGCCACCCTGGTCGGGGCCTAAGTCGGTTACTGGAGTGGGGTCTCTTATGAGGGTGAGTCGATAGGTCGAGGACCTCCACTATTGATTGTTGATCAACAAGGTTGGCTCATTCTTGTGCACGTGCTAATGAGGTTAGGAGTGCGACCACTCGACCATTGACTGGCCAACGAGTATATATGGTATATCAAATGCCCCCCACTCCTCGAGCTTCTAGCATAGGAGCTCAAGGAGTATTATTTATACTTGAGCAGTTGCCTTGCTTCTAGTCAACGAGTAAACGGTGTATCATATGCCCCCACACCTTAAGCATGTAGCATAGGAGCTCGGGGGGTATCTCCTGGGTCGGGGTACATCGGGTGTCTAGTTTTTAATGCTTCCTTGGGTCATATCCTTCTTGGTTGTTATGCTTTTAAAGGTGGCGATTTGATTGCTATCGTCGTCTGGCCATATATGAGGGGCGTAAATATTTGATGGATGTGGCGATCTGGTATAGGCCTAAATAATCGTGGCTAAGATCGATCATATCTGTGCCATCTGGGACGTTGATAGCATCTTATTAAGGAGCTAGCATTCTGCCAAGGTAGGTTGTGCTTTTATTGATAGCATCTTATTGGCATCTTATTAGTGTGCCTCGATCAACTAACCGTCACCCTATCCTCCAATGGAAACGTCAGTGGGATAGCGTACATAGGGTTTTGTTTGCCATTTTTACTTCTCATTTCTTCTTCTTTGCATTGCTTTGGGTTTAAGAGTTTGGCGATACCTACATTTTCATCGACGTTCTCAGTTTTCTTCTCTAATTCTCAAGTTCCAAAGATTTGGTGAGTTTTCCTTGCCATTTATTCTTCCTTTAGTATTGTAATTCATGGAGTCGATGACATCAGAGTCGTCCTCTACGAGGTCTTCAAAGTCTGTAATTGGGATGCCTCCCAGGTCTATTAGAGTAATTAGCGGTGATCACCGTCCTCCGGCAAAGGAGCATGTTGCTTCCCGAAAAGTGCGGGCAAAGTTCTCTTTTGGGGTTCGCGATCCCACCATCGGACTCTCTATAGGTGAAGTAGCCTCTAGGATTTCTCCGACTAACCTGGAGAAATTTTATAGAGTATATTTTATTCTGGCATCTATAGAACTTCGAGTTCCTGATGCGTTGGAGAGGGCCAATCTTCCCTGAGAGGGGGAGATATGAGTCTACAAGTCCTCCTTCCTCAACGATTTATGATTCTTGTTTGCCCCCTTTGTCTGTCAAGTGTTGAGGCACTACGAGCTTGTGCCTACTCAACTAGTCCCAAACTCTTGGGCTTTTATGTGTGATTGAGGGATCTCAAGAAAGAGCCTACTCTTCGCTTGTTTGTCAATGTCTATTGTTTACCTACTCACAATGCCTTTCTCGGGTGGTTCTACTTCTGGCGTCAGAAGAGTGAGTACCAAATTGTTGACGGTATACCGACCTCATTTCCTCAGTGGAAGGATGGTTTTTTCTTTTCTCATCCTTCCCAGTTGTATAACAGCCCGACCAAGTGGTTGTTAATGAATATGACCAAAGCAAACAAGAGGTCTACTCTTTGAGCTGACGAGGAGGATATCATGACGTTGCTAACTCATCATGTTCGATTGGTCCTAGTGTCCCAGTTGTCCCATGACCAATACCTGTTGAGGTTTGGTTTGAGTCTGGGTAAGCTTCCCATGAGTTAGATTTCTTTGTCTTCAATTCTTTTTATCTTGTCTTCTTGTTATGTGACTAATGTTGATTTTTCGTCCTTTGCTTGCAGCTCCAATGGATAGGAATGTTATGATTAATGTCATGGACATGGCGCTTGAAGTGGAGGGTGCTCAAGAGTAAGGCACTGGCAACAATCCTCCGGTTGTGGAGCAAGGCAATCATCTCCAGCTTAGTGCTTCTCCCCTAGTAGACTTGGACGATGCTCCTCAATAGGAGTTTCCTGAAACATCTAACGACCTCCTCCCCCTCTCTATAGCTGCAAAAAGGAAATGGGGGCGTGAAGGTGGGGTTGCTAGTGACCCGCAAGAATGGTAGGATGGCTCGAACGTAGAGTCATAGGCATGCTCTTGGTCACCTAGCTTGGCGATAGCCGAAGTAGGTGCTGGGGGTGAGGTTGCTGCCTTTGCTCAGGTGGTAGACTCCCGAGCCTCTAGCAGCCTGTGTAAGAGGCAACGGAGGGATAAGGAGAAGATGCCTATGGCGCCTGCTGGTGAACTCTATGTTCCCCAGTATGGTCTTACTTGTGGGCAGTCCATCCTCGACGATCTTGCGTAAACGAGTATCATTGCGCTAGAGAGATCGCTGCCAAAGGACAAGGCATTGTACAAGGGGAAGGAGTTCCCCCAACTTCTTGACCAAGCCTTTACGCATTTGGCCGAGGTAGGTTGTTTATTCCAACATTGCTTGGTTGACGTTTGCTTATCTATGTGCTTGAATTTCTCTAACTCTTTGTTCTTTTTCCTTTAGGGTTAGGCACTGTAGATTCAAAAGCTCACCGTGGTTACAAAGGCTTTGGCCATTGAGGAGGCATTGAAAAAGTGAGAGCTCGATCTTCACTGACTCGACAACGAACTTAACACCAAGAAGAAAAAGGTGATGATTCTGAGTGCTGCTCGAGGCAACAACTAGCCATGGCTAAGGCATGGTTGGCAGAGGGTGAGAAGGGTGCCATTAGAAGATATAAGGTTTTGAGGGAATACAAGCAAGAATAGGCCTTGGATGGTGTTCGGTTATACCTACAACATATGCTGACTGTATGCGAAGAGGCAGCGCGAGGAAACCATAGGATTAATCTTAGTGTTTTATCTCTTGAGTGGGAGAAAGCTAGGCTCCTAAAGGTGAAAGTCCCTTCGGGGTCATCAGGCAGCGGTAGGCCAGCTGAAGGCCAAGTCCCTCAGCTCAACCAAGATTAGCTTGTGAAGTCCTCGCTTATCCAGGAGACTGATGTTGTTACCACTGTGCCCATCCCAACCTCTACTAATCCTGCTGGTCCGCTTCCATTAGAGACTACTCCTTCCTCCGGTCTTGAAGTTGTTGCTGATATGTCTGCTCCTGAACCTCTTCCTCTTGTTCTCGAAGCTATTCTCCAAGCTTCGAAGTTGTTGTTCCCAACACTATTCTTCTTCAAGATGATCCTGTACAAGATATTGACCTGCCTTCTGTTGAGAACTAATTGTTTTGACAATGATTTTGTAAACTTGTTGTATTTTGGTGTATTATGAATGAAAGGCTCTTTATGTATGACTCCTTTTTTCATCTTTTCTGTTAAGTATTGGAGCTCGTACCATAGTGAGGGTTCAAGTATGAGGCACTTAAGCTCGTACCATAGTTAAGGGTTTAGAGGCTCGAGGTATAATATGCTTGAGCTCGTACCACAATTAAGGGTTGAGATGCTTGAGGTAAGACATGTGCTCGAGCTCATACTGCAGTTAAGGGTTGAGATGCTCGAGGTAAGATCTATGCTCAAGCTCATACTGTACTTAAGGGTTGAGATGCTCGAGGTAAGATCTATGCTCGAGCTCATACTGTAGTTAAGGGTTGAGATGCTCGAGGTAAGATATGCGCTTGAGCTTGTACCATAGTCAAGGGTTAAGATGCTCGAGGTAAGATATGCACTCGAGTTCGTACCATAGTTAAGGGTTGAGATGCTTGAGGTAAGATATGCACTCGAGCTTGTACCGCAATTAAGGGTTGAGATGCTCGAGTTAGAATGTAAGAATGGTTGTATAGGGGAAATTTGTTCATACTTCTTCATTAAAAGTTTTGTTCTTTCTTTTAGGGCTAACAAATCATGAGAGGATAATTACACTTATTATACAAAATGGACTCCCGAATTTATGCCAAGGAGCTGCTAGAGCTTTACTGATAAAATTTCCTGAGGTTTGCAAAATTCCATGCCCTTTTCATTTCGTTTCCTTGCATGGCCCCAAGGTGACAAGTGCTAGGCTTGATTATCTTCGTGATGCGGTAGGGACCTTCCCAATAGGTGACAGTTTCCCCTGATTCCTCGAGTCTGATACATCTGCTCTTTGCAACACTAGGTCAACCCATCTGGAAGTGTCACTTAGTGACCTTCAAGTTATAATGCCTCATCACTCATTGCTGGTACACTGCCATCCTTTCTTGCGATTGGTCCTACAATTCGTCTAGTAGATCGAGGTTGTTCTCTAGGCCATCTTTGTTTGCCTGCTCATTAAATGCCTAAACCCACGTGATAGTGCACCAACCTCCAGTGGATTGAGTGCTTACGTGCTGTATGTTAGCGAGTATGGGGTTTCTCCTGTGGCAACTCTCTCAATTGTCCGGTGAGCCCAAACAATGCTCAATAACTCTTCTACCTATCTGCCCTTTGTATCGTCTAGTCATTTCTTAAGGCCCTAGAGGAGGGTTCTGTTTATGTTTTCTGTCAACCTGTTTGTCTCGAGGAATCCCACCGCAGTTTTTCTATGGTCAATCATCAGTTCACCGCACAACTATCTAAAACTCTTGTTGTCAAACTGCTTGCCATTGTCGATGATTAGCACACAAGGTATCCCAAACTGATAAAAACTGATGTTCTGAAGAAGGCCGATGTCTTGGCTTCGGTGATGGTTGCCAATGGCTCGACCTCAATCCACTTAGTGAAGTAATCAACTGCTACTATCACAAATTTGCATTGCTTTGCGGCTATGGGGAAGGGTCCCAGGATGGCCAACCTCCACATGGAAAAAGGTATTGGGCTGCTCAATCTTGTCGCTGGCTGTCGGGAGACTGGTGCAAAGTATTGGCACTTGGCCACTTTCTGGCGTACTCTATTGAGTCCTTCATCGTCTTCAGCTAGTAGAATCCCTGCCGCAGTATCTTATGGGCTAATGCTCTTCCACCAAGGTGCTAACCATCAATTCCCTCATGAACCTCTTTCACTGTGTACTCTGCATCTCGGAGGCCAAGGGATTTGAGGAGTGGTCCGGTGAAAGATCTCTTGAGCAGAGATCTTTTTTTTACCACCACAAGTCTAATCGATCGATTCTAGATTTTTCGAGCCCCCTTCGGGTCTGGGGGCAAGACCCCTTCCTGCAGATTAGATAATATAGGGCTCATCCAACTGTTTTCTTTGTCTATCTACATTGTGTCCTGCTTGGTCAAACTGGATCACGGGATGACCTTGATGAAAACTGGTGGGCAATGTTTGACCTTAATCTAGGTTGTTTAACTCAACCTAGGTTAGTAGTCAGAATAGTTAACCGGACTCCAATTAGGCTCCGCAATGGCTAACTCAACCGTGGTGAACTTGGGAGTCAAGTAATCGTCTAACCACGGTTATCGACCAGGGGTTAAATAAATGCCTAACCCCGCTTGGCCACCCTAGTTGGGGCTTAATTTTGTTACGGGCATGGGGGCCTCTTATGAGGGTGAGTCGATAGGTCGGGGGCCTCTACTGCCGATTGTTGATCAACGAGGTTGTCTTGTACTCATGCACGTGCTAATGAGGTTAGAAGTGTGACCATTCAACCATTGACTGGTCAACGAGTATATATGGTATATCAGAGAGTGTCGATGCTATCTTCTTGAGGCTAGCCACCATCCCTAAAAGATCATTTTAACCATAACCGGGGACCTAGACAGTGATGGCATCAATAGCCATAGGAGCTAGATGCCTACATGCAAGATAAAAGGTCACAAGTTCATCCTCACAAAGGGCATGGCATGGCATGGCATGGCATCCATCCCATTCAGAAAACGGTTCATATCCCTCTTCGGGAGCCTCTCCAGCTCTAGAGGAAAGTGAGTAGGAGCCATAGTACACGAGGCTATCCACTCTTGGCCACTTCCTACAGACCTGTTCATCAAAGCTACTAGGCATATCATGCCCAGAAGGTGCTAGCTTTCAAGTTTCTTTTTAATTGACTCTTGTCACAGGCCTAGATATTGTCTCCATAGGTAGTGGTTTTTTTTTTTTTCTTTTGATAAGATGGTTTTCACTAGGGGTGAAATAGAGAAGGGTTGGGCTTTGGTTTTGTCCATGTAATTGGGCCCAAGCCTAGCCCATCCCTGTTAGGCCTTGGAAAAATCAATCCTAATCCGCCTTTTGGGTAGGCTGGGTTGGGTCGGGTTCTTACATTTATTTATTTATTTATTTATTTATTTGACAAAATATGAGGATTGGATGTGATTCTTATGCGGTTGTCGTATGTATCAAAAGAATCATATACTTTGGGGCCTCCAAGCAATAATGGAGTATAGTTTTGACCTATTTGTTTGTCATTCAATAGAAAATATCTCACTATTATAGAGAGATCAATTCAGTTGTTGATTTGTTGGCCAAGAAGAGTGCATCTTCTCAAGTGTCTCTTTGTTGGTCATCACATCCTCTTTTCGTATGAGATGATATATTATAATTGTTGGGATGCATATGAAAGATCTATATTTAGATTTGTAAAAAGCAAATAGTCTGATATCATGTTATGTCTTTTGTTTTATTATTCTGCTAATGGCAATAGCGAAGGTAGAATTTTGAGATAAAGGATCCTCTTGTAAGGCTTGGTCTCTGTTGATGGCAATATGCCAAAGGTAGAATGTTAAGATTTTTTATTTAAGTTTTCCCTGGATATCTATACATTAATTCTGTACATTCTTTTATTTTTCTTTTTTTAATATATACATTCTTTGGTTGGATTGCTTTTTCTGGTGATGACCATGTCAAAGGTGGAAAAGTAGTTCAATAGTTTGTTTTGTTCTCTCATTCGTTGTTCTCAATTATTTATTAATAAAATTTATTATTGATTAAAAAAAAAAAAAGCCACTTATTCTGTCCAGCATCAGCAAGGTAGTAAATATATTGTTTTTAAGTGGGGTAGTCATGATTATATTACTTTTAAGTGGAGGTAGTCATGATATAGTATTTTAGCCACTGGGGGGCTTGGATCATGTTTTCAGCAACCGACTAATATTTAATATTCCAGCCAAATTCCTTTTTTAATAGGCATTTGCAGTAGCACCTCAGCACCCACTCCAGTACTTTGGAAGGTGGTTAGAATGTTGACTCAGCACTTAATTGGATCATGAACTCAGCAAGTTGTTTGTTATTGGGTATAGCTAAACTACTAAAGTCATGTTCCAACAAGGCCTCTTAAGCAGCAATGCAAGGACTTTATCAGCATAGTCTCTTCAAAGCAAGCTTCATGTGCATACAGAAAAGGTAATCAAGAAGTTCAAAGATTTATTCTTGTACATATACAACGGAATTATCTTCTGCTCTTTAAAATTGTGTCTCGTCTTATTTCTAGTTGAGAACGTTTTTGTTATAAATCTAAGGACAACCAACAGCAATTACAATAACAAACCAAGCCTTTTCCTAATAAATCTAAAGACAATCATAATATGTTAATCAAATCAATTCAATTAACTAAAAATTCGGATTTGATCAAAACATAATTCCAACACCAAGCTTCCTTGGAAGTAGAACAAATAAATAACATTCAAGTTTCTTCTTCTCATGCAGATCATTCTTGAGTTTTAACCAAGCTTTTAAAGGCTAAGAGGAATAATGATGTATTCCATATGTGTGGATCAGCCCTGTACGAGAAACATTCTCGTATAGGAACTTGATCCACTCCCGAATTTGGGAATATAGGATTTTGTTGTTAGTACTCTTTATTCTATCCTAAGCATTAATAGTACCACTTTGTTCCTGACTTGAGAGATACAAAAGTAATAATAAAAAATGAGTTGACTAAGGTATCCATTGTCGTCTATTATTAGTGAAGCTTGATCTTAGTTTAATCTAGAAAATACTTGTGATTTTGGAGTTATTTATACTGAGGGTAATTTTTTATTTTCGGGGATTAAGATTTCTCATTGTATATATTGGGTTATCTCATAAGGAGGTGTGTGTCTTCCCCACCCTCCCACCCCCCTTTTCTATTGTTTGCCTTGTTCAGGACATATTCTCCCTGAAAGAGCTCTTTTCTGGCTGTATTTTTGTTCACATCAGTAGGGATGTTAATGGGGTAGCCTATTTTGTTGCAAAATGGACCCGTCTTACCTCCAAAGGGGTTTTTGGTTGCCTCTTTGTCTGGCTGAACTCTTGACTTTCGAATTTTATGCCTTCTCCTAATGAATAGATACACTTCGTATAAAAAAAAAAAAATCTCATAAAGAGGTATGAGGGGTTATAGTTTTGTGATTTCTTCATTAGGATAGTGGAAGCTCTATTATCATTCGATCATGGATGTTGTTTATCTTAAATGAATCACACAAATCTATGCATTCTATGTGTTTGGTTCTCTTTCTTTCCTTAAAAAAAAAAAAAAAAAAAAAATTGTGTTGACATTTTCCGCTTCAACTCATCTGATTTTTCGTCTGTAATCTTCATTCTGCGTATTCCAGAGAGGCCTCACAATTTGAGTACATGCCTTCTACCATTAAATGGGCATCACCATATGGAATTATATATATATATATATATATATTTATATGTGGTATATTTGTATGGATCCATTCTATGCATGATGCAAATTTACAATCCAACACCAGAACAGCCTACACGTGGTTGGTGGAAGAAAACCCCTCCCAATAATTGTTCCCAATAACTAATTTCAATATGATTATATTCTTTATCTTCATAATGTAATATAAGAAAAATAGAACCCTATTAATCTAATGTATAAAGATCACACTACCCTAGCATGCACCAAAGATACTCCTATGCACCTTTCATTGGCCATGCACTGGCGTAGGAGCTACAAGGAGGGTTTTTTAAGTATCTCCTAATGTGGCAAAATTATAATCCAACACTGTTACACATTACACGTGGTCGGTGGAAGAAAACCCCTCTTGATAACTACTCCCAATAACTAATTTCGATATGATTACATTCTTTATCTTCATAATATAATATAAGAAAAAAGAACCTTATTTGTCTAATTTATAAAGATCACACTACCCTACCATCCACCAAAGATACTCTTGTGCATCTTTCATTGGCCATGCACAGGCGTAGGAGCCACAAGGACGGTTTTTAAGCATCTTACAATGTGGCAAAATTACAATCCAACACCAAAACACGCTACACGTGGTCGGTGGAAGAAAACCCCTCTTGATAACTACTCGCAATAATTAATTTCGATATGATTACATTCCTTATCTTCATAATATAATATGGAGAAAAAAAAAACCTTTATTAGTCTAACGTATTTTATACACTACCCTACGATGCATCAAAGATACTCCTGTACACCTTTCATTGGCCATGCATGAGCCACAAGGATGGGAAGAGTTCCTATACCCTATAATATATTATCGTTCCAAATCCAGTTTTTTTTTTTTTTTTTTTTTTTTTTTTTTTTTTTTTTATTTAAAATCAAAGTTTAATTTAATTAATTTTATTATCATTATTTTTGTTTTTTTTTAAGAAGGTGGAGGAGTAGGAGGGAACTCCGGGAAGGAGACTAAACGGGCTCTAAAGAGAGGTTTCCACTTGTGTGCTCTGCATCCGAGTTTATCCGGCAATAGATTTGGATTTGAGGTACGTAAATCACTTAGTAAGACCAATCCACCCCTCCTCCCTCACACAAATTCCCTCTAGGCCTAGGGTTAGTTGCTCTGCTCTACTCTTCCCTCTTGCTCTCTTTCTGCCAATGATCCTTCACGGAAAACTAGCAAAGTCATGGAGACAGATTGATAAGATTTTGGAAACTGATCAACTCTGCTACGGCTACTACCACGCAAAATTAACAAATCATGTAGATGTGAGGATTTAAGTTTGTGCGAGTATGATTTGAAGATATGGTAGAAGAGCAATGATGATGAGTTACTTCAGAATTTGAGGAGAAGAAGAGGAAGGGTTGGAGAAGCCATGATTGCTTCGAGCATAAACCTTGTGATGACCGTCATTGGATTTGCAGTCAGTACGATGTTTATCGTTTTTGTCTGCACGAGGCTTATTTGTGCAAGGATCCGACTGAATGCTTCCAGACGTGCCTTCCCAACGGCTTCTAGATCTGATCTTAGCCTAGTAAGCAAATCTCTACATCTCTTCTGTTCTATTCTGCCATTGATGGTGAATCTATGACTGGCCTGCAACTTTTTTTAAGCAACCCATTTGTATTTTGCTTCCCAGAAAAGATCCTATCGGTAGATATGCGAATGTCAACGGTCCTTTTATTTGTTGTCGTCTGTGCATTTTCTTTCGGAACTTGATGAGATTGTTTATGTTGTATTTCTTGAATTTTGCTTCTTTTTTGTTTCTTTTATCAATTTGGGCACACTGAAATGATTTTCTTTTGTCTCATTACGTCAAAAATCGTTTGATTGATTTATGGAGTTGTCGAAGATTCTCTTAATTGGTTCTGTTCATTCAGTAAAATGTAAATTCTGTACGCCTTGGATTCAGTAAAATGTAAATTCTGTACACCTTGGATTCTGTTACTTCTTTCTTTAGCTGCTGCAACTGTAATACTGTGATTCCTTTATCCCCCTCCGACCTTCCTCCACCCCGCCCCGCAGTGGGGTGGGGGAGGGGGGGCGGAGGAGGACAGAGGAAAAGAAAAAGGTCCAGTACTCTGCTTGTATCAGGAGTCTCGATCTCATGTATAGGCTTGTTCCTCTCAGATATGTCCAGTCCACAGCTTCTCTCAGAAGTGTGTGATACAACTTTGTGGAAATTGAGAAATTTTTATTATTTTTGTGCTGGACCCTTTTGAACTTACATGTAGTTTGTTAAAAGCCTTATCTTGAACCTTTTACCTTAATTTTGTTTTCATCATATTTTTTCCTCTCTAACAGTTTGAACGTGGGCTTCACGGACTGGAGCCTGTTTTCATAGCAACTTTTCCTACGAAGAAGTTCGGTGATGATTTTTTCTCTTCTACAGAAGATTCACAGTAAGTTTATACTGTCCTGTGCCTTTCTTTATCTTTGTTGTCATAAAGGAGACAGAATGAATTTGTTGTGTCAACTCTGTATGAGGGGTTTCCCACATAGGACCTTTAGCAAAGTAATCCTAGTTTGTGGCAATCTTTTGCATGATTCCTTAATTAGATGACCAAAACTGGACTGTATGTTCTCCACATATATAAGTTTCGGTCCCAATCCTATACCAAGTGGCAACAACGAAATCCTTTTTTTTTTTGATAAATGGAAATATATTTAAGGGGGAAAAAAGAGAAAGAGAACAAAATACAAGCCTCAACGGCTACCTAAAAGCATAGGCCTCAACAAAGAATACCATCCGGGGGGTGGGGGGGTGGGGGGGTTGGACAAACAACTACAAGAAGGATACGTCAAAAATTAGGAAGGGGAAAATACAGTCAACCAAAATGGGGGAACAACAAAACTAGGGAAGGGAGGGGGGAGTAACAAAGTTAGGACTAACAATATACTTCTGAAAAATTTTGTTGCTGATCTTAATGTAAAACTAGGATAGATAAACTACCAAGCCTTCAACTGCAGGATTTTTTAATCAGAAGAACAACCAAGAATAACCACAGAAGAATAGCAAAACAAACAGATCAGAACTAAGGAAGAAAATAAATCTGTAAATCAGAGTTTCGAATCCAGAAATTGGGATTTATGAGATCAGAATATAACCCAGATTAAAGGACTAAATCAGATACATGAATAGGTTCATAACAGATCATAAATTGTGAACAAAAGTCCACAGAATTCAGAAACAACCAGACGCATATATCGATCTTAGAAAATAGAACAGATTAGGTCAAATATCCAATAGGGCAGAACTGTGTGTGATTTGTGTAACAGACCAACCAGTGGTCTGATGGGGCCCAAACTGAGATCTAACCCCTTTCAGATGGGGCCTAACACTTGACCGGAAGATGGAGATTATCCAGTGGTTGAAAGCCCTTGAATCAGAGATGGATTTGGGAACAAGAAAGAGAGTTTCAGAACTGGAAAATAGAAAGTATTGTAGTTCAGAAGTGTGGCTTACCTGGGATGAGCTGAAATGGAATTTGATACCTTGGAGTGCTTGAAAACAGTAAGAGAAAAGATAATAAAGTAAAAGTGGACCTCTCGGGCTTCTCACTGCAGAGAGTCAATTGGATCAAACACCAATTCCATCAGCCTTGATCAAATACAAGACTTCATGGAGAAGACAATAGCAGCAACCATTAATTTGTTTATCAAAATCATTCTAGTTTTAAGAGCCTCCTCTTCTTTATTTATAATGTTGATGGGGGAGGGAATTACAAAATAGAAGGTTCCTCAAAAGGAAACCTAAATTTAGTCTCATAATATAATACTTACTAAAACTGGAATTAGAAACTAGATGAAAAAGGAAACTAACTACTAATGACTTGACTCAACTAATAACTTGACTCCTAAGGAAACAAAAATAACTTAAATTAAACCCAACTTAAAAGGAAACTAATGAAAAAGGAAACAAGCTAGTAATCCCGTAGGCAACCCTAAAGCCCCTCTTTTAGGCCCATAAAAGTGGCCTATTATACTAAAAAAGCATGGGATCAAAGGCCCAACATGTATGGAACCCAACCCTAGACTTATTCCTAATAAAATAAGCCTAGTTTGGTGAAGAATCTGCATCAAATCTTAAAAGAAATATTGTTCCAAATTTGCTCAATTGTACACGAGGAGGTAGTCCATTTCCTTTATTTTTCTTCCACAAGATATGGTGAATCACTGCACTAAAAACCCAACTTACCAAGAATAGCACAAGAAGACTTGTTATCAAAAGCTTTTGAAATCCACCTCCCTTCTCTATTGAATGGTATGAACTCTAGGAGCAAGCCAACTTTTTGAAAGAATACCTCCCCAGACTGACTTGAGAAAAGGCAGCAATTAGGGATGGAAGAACTGAATCAAACAATCCTAAACCAGGTGACAATAGGAGCTCTAGAATCTCTATGTTCCAAGTAGCAGCAGAGGTGAAATTGTTGGAAGAGTTAGCAACCCACTGCACCAAATCACCAATACCTCTAGGTCTAAAGCGAATATTTGGAAGCTTACTCCAAACCTTAATGAAAGAGAGAGAGAGAGAGAGGGAATTACCAAGGCCAGGATCCAAGTTTCATTCCTCAAAATAGAGAAAACCTTAGCAAGTCTATTAGAACCAACATTGTATCTGATTCAGTTACCATATTTGAAAATAAGCGCAACATTACGATGCCAATTGTCAAGCCAAAGAAAGTTGTTCGATCCATCATCAGTGGAGTACTTGATATTTTCAAACACAAGATGCCTATATTTTAGATTTTTCCTCCAGGCCCAAGAAGCAGCCATAGGCAAGGGGCGGTCTAGATGGAATCAAATTTAAGGTTTCTAGAATACAACCAGTAAACCCAAGTGTTTTTATGTTTAGAGTTTGATAAGCTTGACAATATCGGAAATATTGGACTCAACTCTATGAAGACCAAGACCTCTCAATCTTTAGAAGACAGACCTTTCCCCAACTTATGGGGTGCAAGAAATTGGAACTATCCTAATTTTTAAAGGATATAAGACATAAGAGACTCAAACGTAGAAGAGATTGATGCCGGAATGCCAACAACCCAGACCAATAAATATAGGAATTTTGCATGATTGACCTAATAAGCACAAGGCGACCGGTAAAAGAAAGAAGTTTACTCTTCTAGAGTTGAAGTCTCTTACGAAGCCTATTAAGGACAAGGTTCGGAAACTCGCAGAAATCTCTCTGAAATCTCCGATATTTGTGTTTTTTTTTACCAAGAGGAAATGGCATAAGAAATATAAAAGTACATAATTCGGTCATCTCGGTCACATTTCGATCATTTCGTTTCGAAATTTCACTCAGTCACATTTAGATCATTTCGTTTCTAAATTTCGCTCATTTCGGCTCCAAAAATGAACTATTTTGTTGAAATTTTGACTATCTCGATCATTTCGTCTTGCTCATTTTGCTAATTTCAGCCACTTCAACCATTAGCCCCTCGAAATGGCCAGTGAAACACATGGGAAAAAGTATACCATATCGACGAAATTTCGGTTTAAAACCACCGAAACACAGAAACGAAACGAGTTCTTGAACCTTGATTAAGGATTGGAGAATAATGATGAGTAGCAAAATTTGAAGAAATCGAAGGTAGAACCAAATAAGTGACAGGGAGGTGATCTTCAAGGATGCCTAAAACAGCCCTTAGCTGTGTCATTTACTGACTTATAAACCTTTTTATTTTCCTTAATAATGTAGAATGACTTCTAGAAACCTGCTTGAATCCTTAACAATGTAAATTGGAATGACCATCTGAACTTTATTTATATGTTTCTAGTTGGCGACACAGCTGTTTTATCACTCTTCTGTACCTAGTACTATACCCTTCTGCTACAGCATTATGTTCGAATCATTTATTAAAACATCCAATTGGAATTTATACGTAGGATTTGGCAAAGTATTTTTATTATAATTTCTTAACCCACCCTAGTTAGAGTAAACTGTAAGAAAACAAAAATCAAGCATGGATCATTATGCTCCCATTATTTTCTCATGATATGGATATTGATTTGAATACGTAATTTGACTGGAAAATCATAAGAACAGATGAAAGTCTCAGTTATTCCCTATAATTTACGTAGTTGTTACCCAAAACAAGTAGGAACCTTCCTAATACATTTCAATGCAAAAATAAATGCTTTCATCATAAGGCTTTCCTATTTGATCATGTCGGCCCGGCCCCCTCTATATCTTGGGGTTGCTTATGGACCAGAGTCAATTTTAACTCCACCCCCCCCCCCCCCCTTTTTTTTTTTTTCATCAACCCTGGTTTAGAAAAGACAGCCTTGAGTTTTGAAAACATTTTTCATATCTTCTTGGCTGTTGATTAACCCTATTCTGAGTAGGGAGATGATTGTAGTGTTGCTTTAAGAAAGTAAGATTAGGCATCTCCACTAAGTCCTTCATGAGCTGTTTCATATTATGCTGCTGGATGGATATTTTTAAGCTGAGATTGCTTAGTGTCTCAATCATTGAGTTCTTGTACATATTATAAGTACTGTTCCATTAAGGCATTGCTCAGTGTCTTCTGCTTCTTAATCTAAACTAGCAGTAGTAGTTTGGCTTCCTTATATAGTGCCATTCCAAACAAGCCATAGTGTTACTTAGCCAGTGATTTAGTTTTGCGGAAGTTGCTGCAACTGTATGTTTGTTGCAGTGGGTGAACACAACAAAATGCAGAGTACGAATTGAGTTTGGTGTGTTAAATGCAAACATTTCCATTCCAATCTCTATTTACTCATCTGTTCTCATCAATATGGATAATTCAAAAGAATTTGCAAAAGCTTTAATGCCACCTCAATTCTAATTTTTACAGATGTATTGCCACGGGAAGAAATTAAACTAAATTTTTTATATTTTTGGGCCATGGGAAGAGATTTCTTTAGTTGGAGGGTTGGGACAATAGATGGGTTCCTGTGATCTGAAGGTACAAGGAAATTTTAGAATTGCATAGCAAATACCGGTAATTATGTTTGCAAAAACAGCCTGAAGAGTCAGCATAGCTAAAGCCTTTGAATTGCACCAAAATGGATAAGCAAAGGAACAGAAGTGGAGGATTCTCTTGCTGCATGTCCACTTGTTTCTATATCTCTTAAACTGTAGCTGCCCATGCTTATATGGGAGGTTGAGAAGTAGTAGACCCCAAGTTGCTTGGTGGAAGGGCCATCTCCTTCTTACAACACTTATTAAGATTTTGGTTTGATACGCTATTGACTGAAGGAATCAAAAAAGGACTAGCGGAGTTGATCGAAGGTTATAACCACAAAAGAATGCAGACAAATTCCTTAATTTATCTGCAAAGCATAGTCAGATGCTTGGAGGAAAGGGTTCCTCTTTGCTCTTCTTGTGGAGAGAATGCAAACTACAAATTGGCTGTCTTCTTGACCTAAGGTTATCAGTTTAAAGCGTATTTTTACAATAACCACAAAGAACTGCACCCACAGAACCCTTCTTGGCCCATGTTCCTTCCTCTTCTGTGCCCTTATTATCTGCCTCAAGTATACAGAAACCAGGGAAACAAGTTTATTTGCCTCCTATGATGTAGATCAATTAGTTGGTCTGAAATATAATAGAAGAAAGAACCAGCAACCCAACCAGTCCCAATTAAGACCCTAGTCTGCTCCTAGGATGGTCCAGCGAGCCAAGCTAGTAGATGAAGGTTGTAGAGCACAAAATTAGCCCTACCGATTTCTATTGTGAGGAGTAATTTTTATCTAATTCTAAAGACTTGGTCATCAAGGAAGAAGAATCGATTCAACCCTTCTAGAAGACTTTGTTTAGTCTTTTTTTCTTCTTAAGTTCCTTTTTTTATTTTATTCTTCTTGTTTAGCAAGCAAATAAATTCAGTTTAGGAAAGGCTTATTTAGCAGATTGTTTCTATTTTTTTGAAGTTCCTTTTTTCCCCTAAAGTTTCCATTTTTTTGTGACCTTCTATTTTGAAGGCATGACTGAAACTACATAAGGCCAAGGATTGTAAGCTGTTTAACACAATTGAATCAACGAAAGTTTATACTGTTTGCTTGTCAAACCTTGTCTGAGAGAGATTGAGGATCGATTGAGAAGGTTGAGGGTGAGAGACCCACGACTGAGATAGCCACCCCGTATCCATCCTATTCTTTGATTCCCCCGTCTTCTCTCTTCTATTTCTTCTTGTTTTCTGTGTGCTTTGAGTGTTATCTAGGCTCTGTTTAGGCTCTGTTTAGAGGACATTATCAAGGTTACAATATATCATATGGCTGCTGTGTTCTGGGTCCTCTTCAAGTCCTGCAAAACAGCCTTTTGAAAGGAGATTTCTGGGCAGACATCGAGTTCTTCTGTCTCCCAATTCTGACAGCCCTTGTAGCCCAGCTCTGGATGGATCAATCAGGGCCTTATAGAGGTCACTCGAACAAGATATCTGGGCCATCTCAGGGCTGGTTTCTGAGTTACCAATTTTCTCCTTTCAGGTGCCTTAATTCAAGGACCCCTAATATATTACCAACAGGCCATCAACTCAGGCCAGAATTTTGGGGAATTGTTGAGCACCTTAGGAGCCACACTCGATTCCAGTTTCAGCCCTTGCTGGGCAGTGGTTTATGCGTTCTAAGTTTTCTCTACTTTTGACCTATTTTTCGAGAAATTCAGGTCCTGTTATTCTGTCCTTATTCCAGCCTTTTTTTTTTGGGGGGGGGGGGGGGCGCTTGATTTAAGATACCCCTGGTTATTCTGAAGTTCCTATCAGTGTTGGACTACTGGGGGTATATTTGTTAAACCATTGCTGGTCTTTCAGCACCTACTGTTCTAGACGACAGCCCTGTTTAGCTGTTTCTTGGCTTGGGTGGTTAGTATATTGTTTGGTCTATTTGTGTTGGAGTTTGGAACATATCTGTGGTTGGGTACTTTAGTAACTAGCCTTACTTTATCCCAATAATTTAAGTTCTGCTTAAATCTATACTCCCAAATTATAGATCTCCAATGAGATTACGCATTCTTTGATAACCTCTGCCTTACTCTTGCAAATACTATGTGGGACTGGGAAAAAGCATAATGGGTGTGACCACCTTGTAGATCTGTCACCCCACCCCGCACCCCCTACCCAAAAATATATAAATAAATAACTAAAAATAAAGACAAAAATTTACATCTACATTCTTGAAACCTATATAGTTAATGAAACCTCGCCATCTTGACAATGCCTTAACATGGCTCTTTTCACAAGTGTGTGGCTCTATGTTGTCCTTGCAACAAAACCCTTTTCAGAAGGTTATCCTTTTTTCCCCCATAGTGCCAAAGCCAGTTCCAAGACTACCATGTCATCAGTCTAAGGGAATTACTAAGCTTAATTTCTTTTTGGCATTGGAAGTAGTGGCCAAAGCCTATGAATGATGTTTGGAGCCATCTGTCATTCTAGAGAAATTCCTGCTCAAGAAAGTCAATTTGGTTTGGTGCAGAAGATAGGAACAGAAATAAGAACTTGTTGTAAGTAAAGAAATTGTTTGGAATTGGGCAAGGTAAGACAGCCACCAAACCTCCAGTTCACCTATAGCAAGTTAAGCCCAACCTCAGTGGTTCTGCAGGATGATTCCACTACTTTTGATAATGATCATGAGATGAGTCATTGCTTCCAACTGACGAGAACGTGCCTGACAAATTGAATGCAATAGTGATTGATCTTGCAGAAGATACTGGTGTTCTTGGGAAACTGGGGAAGCACCATAGGATCTCCATTGGTAACTTCAAAGTTTTCCAAACTGCCTCCATCCTTGGCTGTCTTTGTCAGTCGACTAAGACTTCTTTTACCATTATAGATGGAGAGAGAGAGAGAAGGGGGGAGGGGGAAGGTAGAGGGAATCTGTCTGTTGTGATCTGCTAAAGATTTTTAAGAAAATTTTAGAAAATCCATTGAAAAAAATAGATGATGCTGTTTGAATACCAAAACATTGGTCCAATTTCCCATTCACCTCAAAAACTGTTCCCTATAAAAGTTACTTTTAATTTCAACTATAAGAATTAAGAAAAATATTTTTGAATGTTAAGAATAAGTATTATTTAGAAAGAAAATGAAAGGTGTAATCTAATTTCACTATTTGCTGATGTTGTCATTCCTGGTTATTGTAAAGGTTAAAATTTTTGGACTTTGGTGGGCCTGACTCTTGAAACTAAAATATTTTGGTGAAATTTTAGAAAATTTTGCAAACCATGCATTTTTTTATACGTTAAGCATAGGCTCTTTAAGATTTTCATTCTCGAGAAACAGGAGGGTGCTCTTTCACTGTGTTAATGCAGTTAACTTTGTTCAGCTTGAAGAAATGATGAATTTTAAGGAGACCCGCTAAATGTATTATAAACATCGACCCCCTATTGATGCTTTGGAAGATGCTAGTCCAGTTCCTCCAGATTACCCCAAAACCTGATGCAGATTCATCATCGATATAGACTTGTTTTATTAGGAATAAGCCTGGGGTTGAGTTTCATACATGTTGGGCCTTTGATCCCATGTGTTTTGAGTGTAACAAACCACTTTTATGGGCCTAAGCTGGGGGTATTAAGATTACATACAGGATTTACTGATTTGTTTCCTTTTACGTTAGTTTCCTTTTTAGCTGGGTTCAATTTAAGTTATATTTGTTTAATTAGGAGTCAAGTTATTAGTTGAGTCGAGTCATTAGTTTTTAGTTTCTTTTTTTAGTTTTTAGAAACTATTGTATTAGGAGAATGTTTAGTTTCCTTTTTAAGGAACCTTCTATTTTGTAAGTCTCTCCCCCATCATTATAAATAAAGAAGAGGAGGCTCCTAAGGCTGGAGCAATTTTGATAAACAAATTAATGGTTGCTGCTATTGTCTTCTCCATGAAGAGTTGTCTTGTGTTTGATCAAGGCTGATGGAATTGGTGTTTGATCCAATTGACTCTCTGCGGTGTGGAGCCCCAGAGGATTTTTCTCGCTAATTATCTTATTCTCATACTGTTTTCAAGCACTCCAAGGTATTAAATCTCAGCTCAGTTCGTTCTAGGTAAACCACACTACTGATCTGCAATACTTTCTGTTATACAATTCTGAAACTCTCTTTCTTGTTCCCCAATCCATCCCTGATTCAAGGGCTTTCAACCACCTGATTATCCCTATCTTTTTGGCCAAATGTATGCCCCATCTGAAGGTGGTTAGATCTCAGTTTGGGCCCCATCAGACCAGTGGTTGGTCTACTACACAAATCACCCACAAGTTCTGCCCTATTTTGACCTCATCTGTTCTATTTTGAGATCATTAGATATGTCTAGTTGTTTCTGATTTCTATGATGATCGTTCATGTTTTATAATCTGTTCCAACTAATGTAGACTAGGGTAGGTGAACTAACCAAGTCTCAACTATAGGAACTTTTAAACTAAGAACAACCATAACCAATCCCAACACACCAGCAAATCAGACCAACAGAATATAAATAATAAAACAGACTATCGATTTCAGAATCTAGTATCGATTAGGGCAGAACAGAACCAATCAGATAAATATGAACCAGGGGCTGATAATAGTTCCAATAGGCTCAAACCAACAGTAATAAAGAACCAAGGTCTCAATATAACAGTAGAAATTCAATCAACACAATCGACCACAGTTCTGGCCAAGGCCGATCTCTAGAAGACAAAATTCTGGTGATTTTAAATATCTCACTATTGGCTGAACAGAATCCGCCTGAAATTGGATCGATCCTTAGTGGGACAGAGGGGAACAATCGACCTGAACTTGGGTGCAAACCAATGGCTAAAACTGGTTCCACCAGGGGAGATTGATTGCCATTTCAACAGGGATTTCTGGGCAGAACTTGAAATAATAAATACATGGATTGTTGGCAGTAGCAGACCTTGAAATAATCTTGAGAATAAAAGAAGAAAACACGTAGAAGAACCACCTGGGCTTCCCACCGCAAGGCGTCGACCAGATCAAACACCAACCCCATAGTTCTTGATCAAACACAAGAAGCATCTCAGCAGAGACATTGCAGTAGCAGCAGCAGTTTTTTTTTTTTTTCTTAAAATCGTG
Source organism: Macadamia integrifolia (assembly GCF_013358625.1). NCBI lineage: Eukaryota > Viridiplantae > Streptophyta > Magnoliopsida > Proteales > Proteaceae > Macadamia > Macadamia integrifolia. The sequence continues at coordinate 37,600 of NW_024868286.1, forward strand.
CGGCTTAATGGGAGCCCTCTCCTTTATTTATAATAATGATGGGGTTAAAAAATAGAAGTTAAACTTAGTTCCCAAAAACTGAAATAGGAAACTAGTAAAATAGAAACTCTTCTAGTTACTAAAATTGAAAATAGAAACTATGAAAATAAGAAGCTTACATAAAATAGCAACTACTGAAATTTAGAAACTAAATAATGAAACTAGTGAACCCCATCACAACCCAACTAAAAGGGAAACTAATGAAAAAATGAAACTAACTAGTAATCTCGTACTCAATCTTATAGCTCCTTTTTTAGACCTATAAAAGTGGTCCAATACACTCCAAACCACAAGGACTGAAGGCCTAACACATATACAACTCAACCCTAGGCTTATTCCTAACAAAACAAGCCTATTCTGGTTATTAATCTCCATCAACTCTCCCCATCTTGAAAAAATTCGTCCTCGAATTTTGCAGTGATGAGGTGGGAACAACATGTGAATAGTAGCCGTAACCATTCCCAAACAGAATTCAGGTTGCTTGTAGACTTTTGGAAGGTAGTCTTCAAGGCGTGGAGCTTTTTCTTCAAATAACCATGATGGCATAACAAACTCTATATGCTCAACCTCTAAATCAATACCAACTGTGAATGTCGTGTGCATAGAGTCGCCAATATTGGTAACTTTCTCATCAAGGATTGGAACAAACTCTTCCTTCTCATCATGAATCTCAAAGACTTGTTGTGGAGTTCTTTCAATCGCTATCTCATCTTCCATAGCTTTAGTCTTGTCTACTATGCTCTCTTCAATGTAGAATTCTTCAGTGGAGTCTTCTTCCATGGTTTCAGCCACCAAGACATTACTAATCACATGAATGCCATAAGTGCCATCATCATTAGTGTCTTCCTGGTCATAGTCATACCTACCATCACCATCATCGTCTTCCAAGGGGTATGGATAAAGAGCAGACTCATCTTCCCCATTGGCTCTCGAGAGAACCGCTAAGATTTTCTCTCACTAACTGCGAGAATCCTTTACGAAGACCAGCAAGAAATTTATCCTTCCAGACAATTGAGAATGGGTCTGGAATCTTGTAGATTCTAGCCAAAAAGGTATTCTTATACCAAGGGTAATCTTCTACTCGCCTGATCCTCAGATTAGGAAGAATCTCAATGTGTTTACTGATTGTATCATCTGAGAGACCACTGAAGTGAAGGCGAATAGTGGCAAGAAGGCTTTCTACCGGATTAGGTATTGGCTGTCCAAAAGAATTCAGAAGTAGGTTCCTGTCGGGACCTATCTTTTTTGTGAGAATATTGGATTGAGGACTTGACTGCATCTGGTAATCTTTCCCACCATGCTAGGAGATTTCCGGTGAAGCCTAACAGTAGCAGATTGGCTGCTGCTACAAGATGACGTCCAGCTTTACTTCAACATAGGTGTTAGCAGTTGCTAACATATTTTCCAAAACGACTTCGACTTCCACTCTTTGTTTTGTCCCATTGATTGTAACAGATCTTTCAAGGCTTGGCGAGCTGTCGTTCCTTCTTGCGGTAAGTAGTAGGTTCTCTACCATGTTCCTCTAGTTCATATTCATAGGTTCTTCACCAATCACGAGCAGCCTCAACTAACTTAGTACGAGCTAGTTTAATCTTCCGTTCCTCAGGTAGGTCATAATAGTCAAAATAGTCATCCAAAGCAGCTACCCAATCATAGAACAATTGGGGGTCATGTCTACCATCAAACTCCTTCAGGTCGAGCTTGACCTTCTGTGAATCTCCAAAGTACCTCTGATATGTGGGACGTTCAGTCTCAAAATAACCCCTTAGGTGTTTCTCCAAAGTAGGTTGCACTACAGGAACCCTTTGTGGTGCTCTTAGATTAGGGGTAGGTCTCCTGTTAGCCAACTGAGTTCATAGGGGCTTCCACTTCAGGTGGTACATGAGTACCATGCGTAGGTTGTTGTTGGGTCTCCATAGCCAACACTTTTTCACTAAGAGCTTGCTGTTCAGCTCTCATAGCCTATAACATCTCCATAATAGAAGCTAAGGACTTTGCATAATCAGTGGGAGGAGTGTTCTCTGCCATGCTCTGATACCACTTATTGTAGACTAGGGTAAGTGAACTAACCAAGTCTCAACCATAACCAATCCCAACACACCAGCAAATCAGACCAACAGAATATAAACAATTCAGTAGAGTATCGATTTCAGAATCTAGTATCGATTAGGGCAGAACAGTACCAATCAGATAAATATCAACCAGGGGCTGATGATAGTTCCAATAGGCTCAAACCAACAGTAATAAAGAACCAAGGTCTCAATATAACAGTAGAAATTCAGTCAACAAAATCGACCACAGTTCTAGCCAAGGCAGATCACTAGAAGACAAAATTTTGGTGATTTTAAATATCTCACTATTGGCTGAACAGAATCAGCCAGAAATTGGATCGATCCTTAGTGGGACAGAGGGGAACAATCAACCAGAACTTGGGTGCAAACCAATGGCTGGAACTGGTTCCACCAGAGGAGACCAATTGCTATTTCAACTGGGATTTCTGGTCAAAACTTGAAATAATAAATATCTGGATTGTTGGCCGTAGCAAACCTTGAAATAATCTTGAGAATAAAAGAAGAAAACACGTAGAAGAACCACCTGGGCTTCCCACCGCAGGGCGTTTACCAAATCAAACACCAGCCCCATTGTTCTTGATCAAACACAAGAAGCATCTCAGCAGAGACATTGCAGCAGCAGCAGCAGGTTTTTTTTTTTTTTTTTTTTTTTTGTTCTTAAAATCGTGGGGCTTAAGGGGAGCTCTCTCCTTTATTTATAATAATGATGGGGTTACAAAATAGAAGCTAAACTTAGTTCCCAAAACTGAAATAGGAAACTAGTAAGATAGAAACTCTTCTAGTTACTAAAATTGAAAATAGAAACTATGAAAATTAGAAGCTTACATAAATAGCAACTACTGATTTTAGAAACTAAATAAGACTGAAATTTAGAAACTAAATAATGAAACTAGTGAACCCCATCACAGCCCAACTAAAAAGGAAACTAACTAGTAATCCCGTACTTAATCTTAGAGCCCCTCTTTTAGACCCATAAAAGTGTCCCAATACACTCCAAACCACATGGATTGAAGGCCCAACACATATACAACCCAAGCCTAGCCTTATTCCTAATAAAACAAAGCCTATTTTGGTTATTAATCTGCATCACCAGCCCTATTTCAGCATTTGAGCTTCCCATTACAGTTGGTTATACTCTGATTACAGAAACCCCAATTATTGGAATCGATAGCCTTGATTTTCCCAGATTTTTTTTTCCTTCTTGTATTCTGATCTGATCTATACTATTGGTGCTTTGAATTTGGTGTGTTCTCTATGAGTATCCTGCAGCATCGGGATTAGGTTGTCTTTTGTTCCCTATAAAAATTTATTTCTAATTTGAAATGTAAGAAAAAGGTTTTGAATGTCAAGAAAAGAGAAGGAAGATCTGAATTTAAATGCAGTATTTGCTAATGTTGTCATTCCTGGCTTTGCTTTGTATATCTACCATAGGACTTTTAAGATTTTCACTGTGGAGAGACACAAGATGTTGCTTCTTGCAGTGTATTATTGTGTTAAAATTTGTACAGTTGCAATCTATCAAAAGGAGAAAAAAAAAGCTTTGTACAGCTTAAAGAAGTCATGAATTGTAAGGAGGCCCACTAAATTTATTGTAAACATCACCTCTCATTGACTTTTTGATATTAAATTCGACCAAAGTTGGGACATTCAACCATTTGATCAGTTATAATGGCTGTTTTGTAACTATTACAACAATTCAGCTTTCTAATCCAATCCAATTCAATCCAAAACCTTATCCCAACTTAATGGGGTTGGCTACATGGAGATTCCAAGCAAGGACGATCGCGAGGATCCATGCAAAAAGACTAACGGGTTATGGCTAATTATAATAAGTGTAGGCTATCAACGTGACCCACCACTACAAATCAGTCACAGACTTATAACAACCATAGTTATTAAGGCGTTGGCCGTTGTTGAGGCGACGCCTAGGCTTTGAGGCGGTCCAGAAGCCGTAAGGCAGATATAAGGCGACGCCTTATAACCATTTTATAATTTATTACTTTTTTAAAATTACTTTAAGTAGATTCCAAATATCGATTTTTTATTGGTTGATGTATGGTCCTGTTAACACTTGAGATGCATGGGATCAACTTCTAACAACTAAAGTTACTCTACCAAAAAACCAAAACAGTGAAACACGATTCACAAAGTGTTTGGAATTGGATTTTGAGTAAGGGTTTGGAATTGGATCAACTTCTAACAACTAAAGTTACTCCACCAAAAAACCAAAACAGTGAAACACGATTCACAAAGAGTTTGGAATTGGATTTTGATTAAGGGTTTTGAGAAGAAGAACCATGCGACCATTTTGCTTCGGCTTCTTCTTTCAGTCTTTCTTCTCCAGCAGTGGTGAGCTTACTCCGGCGAATAGTCATACCCACTCTACAGGTAATTTTTTTTTTCTTCTCGCTTTTTTCTTCTTCTGTTCTGCAACTTCTTCGTATGCGATACCTGATTTTTTTTTTTTCTTCTCATTTTCTTCTGTTCTTCATTGAGCGGATGAGCTATTGAGCTCTGTACCCTTTTTTTTTCCCCCTCTTCTTTCTTCTCCCCTATTTCTCTTTCTTATTCTGATCTTCATTCTTCTTCTGTTCTGCAACTTCTGCATACAATGCCTTTTTTTTTTTCCTTCTTCATTTTCTTCTGTTCTTCACTGAGCAGATGAGGTCTGTACCCTTTTCTTTTCCCCTTCTTCTTTCTTCTCCCTTATTTCTCTTTCTCATTCTGTTCTTCATTCTTCTTCTGTTCTGCAACTTCTGCATACGATACGTGTTTTTTTTTTCTTCTTTCTTCTTCATTTTATTCTGTTATTCCTGTGGGCTGTGGTTCTGTTTTTAATTAATTAATTCAATATTTCAATATGCTTATAGCCTCTTATATGCAGCAATATTTTAGTTTGTTACTGCCTAGTTTATTCTGTTAGATTGCCATTAAGTAGGTCATCAGTTGGACAGTTGCTGAATTGCATTTTGTTGTTAATCTGCCCTATTTTGATTTCAATTTTTAATTCTGTTTGCTAGTTCTCAGCTCTGGTTTAGTCAGTGTTTTCAGTAGCCTAAAACAAATCAATCTTCTATTGTCTTTCTTCAACATTTCTTATAAGTTTTTGTTTTCTGATTTTGATTTCAAATTAGTGTTTAAGGTTCAGAATATGGTTAATATCTAAATCAGTTCATTATTTTGTTGCCCTTTGAGCCTTTTAAAGATTCTTACCATTGATTTCTGTTCTTAGTGACTTAAATTCAGCTTCCTTATTCAAGTTGGATTTTCCATTAGAAATCTGTCCATGAAACTTAATTCACCTTTTGATGATGCAGATACGACTGCCCTTTCTTGGTTGGACCAGCATGACCGGCTTTGGAAGCCAAGAGCCAAGAAGAACCGGTCCAGCCCAGGGTTTTGGTCCAACAAGGGTTGGAAATAAAATTAGTAGTTTACTTAGTATTTTATTTCATGCTTTTAGTTTCCAGAATTGAACGTAGGAGTAGGATTTATTTCCTTGCTTTGGTTTCCTTTTTTATAGTTGTTTCCTAGTTTAGGCTAGTTTCCATTCCAGTTAAGTTTCTAATTTCATGTTCCTATTTTCCTATATATTGGTTGTAATCGATTGAAGATTTAGAGAGCAATTTGATTATTGAATGAATGTGTGAGTGTGATCCTCCTTTTCCCCATCTCTACTCAAATTTCCCCTCCCTTCCCTAAGGGTTCTCCATCAAGATTCCCTCTTGATTCGTGGGCCCCCATGGCTAACTCGCATGGAGGAGTTAGGTTGAAAGATTTTAGGAAATCTTTGATTGATATAGTTTCCATTTTCATATTTTCTTCTAATAGTTAGGAAGATATTATCTAGCTAGTTTTTAATTTTAGTTTTTTACTTTTAGAAAGTAGGAATTATAATTTATTGGGTTTCTATCTTTGTAAAAGAAAGAGACTTTGATGGAGGGTTTAGAAGGGGGAAGAAGAATTAGGGAATGAGCATCTCACCTTCAGATTTAGGTGTCTCACCTAACTGCATCCCACTACACAATAGCATAAGCTATCTTTTTTGTTTAACTCAAATCTGTCTTCTCATTATAATTGATAGGCTTTAAATAACCTTACATTGCTTGGACACAAAGACATAATAAAAAAGGAAACCAATGCTGGAAATAAAACCTTCTAATTTAATTTCTAACTTGCTAACCAAGTAAGAATAAATTGCAAACTAACAACTAATAACTAATGATAATATGGAAACTAACCTAAGTTACAAAATAGAAACTTCCTTGACTAATAAAATAGGAAACTAACTAGCTCACTAAGAAAAATAGAAACTAATTAAACTAAATAGAAAACTGAAATATGAAATATGGAACCACTTTACTGTTCATGTGAACAGTAACTCATCTCATGAACATCTTTTCGCAAACAGTAATTTCTGAGTTACTGTTCTTGTAAACAATGTTTCATGAACAGTAATTTTTTACTCTTGTTTTTGTTTTCTTCAAGCTTTGATCTGCATCAACTCGCCCCTTCTTAAAAAAAATTCGTCCTCGAATTTTGTAGAGTGTGAGGGTGATTATAGCATGGTGCACGTCCCTTTTTAAGCCGTAGAAAAATTCAGGTAGCTTATTGATCATATAGATGTAGTCGTATAGGCACAGTTGATGCTCTTCAAGGTACTTCAAGGGGATTGCAAACTCCACATGCTCAACTTCAATGTATACGGATGTGTCCATGTGGTTGTCTTCTAGCAATTCCTCTACATGCTCTTCTAGTCCCTCGTCCTCGTTGTTCATAGTCTCTTCAATGATTGTGTCAATCATTACTTCAATCTCGAACCCTTTAAGATTTTCCTCTTGGCTGTTCATAGGCATCACAGATGTTGAACCACCATTCTCCTTGGGTTCGATCTCCTTGTCCACAGTTGTGACTATGTTGCTTTCAACTTCATCCACATTAGTCTCTCTGATAGGAACATCAGACTACCTCTTTCTTGATAATAGCAATCTTGTGACTTGAGAGTGGCTTTTGGAAATCTGGTGGAGGGAAGTAGATAGGTACATGCCCGCCAACTAATAATGCATCTCTTCCCACGTTCTAGGCTCACATCTTTGAGCTTGAAGTTGTCTTTCACAGACTCTCTATTGTAATCAAACATAATCACTCATCTGGGAGCAAACATATCGAAGTCACGTCTCTGTCAAGCTGTAGTTGTCAAAGTACATGTCCAATTCATCTACCCATTCAAGTAGGATGTATGAAGAAAGTTCCTTACGAAAATCACATGGCTCCATCCTTGCTCTGGTTAGGCTCTGATACTAAATAATGTAGAACTAAAATCATAGAGATCTTAATCCTAGGCATGATCTGAAATTCTGGTTGAACAAAGAAGATGTCCTTCGATAGGCTTGGTTCTATCTCTCAAACACTCCCCCACAACAAACAAATAAAAGGAAAACAGTACCCACAAATTAAAGTTGATGCAGATCAAAGCCTGAGAAGGAGAGGGTTGAGAATAAACTTTAAAAAATAAATAAATATATATATATATATATTTTTTTTACTATTCACGAGTTACTGTTCACGTGAAAAGTAACCAATATGGGTTCCACTACCAACTCGAAATGTGGAGTAGATTTGAAGAAGATTCCCTCTTGATTTGTAGGCCCTATGGCCAGCTCTCATGGAGGAGTTAGGCTTAAAGATTTTAGGAAATCTTTGATTGATATAGTTTCTATTTTCATATTTTCTTCTAATAGTTAGGAAGATATTATCTATCTAGTTTTTAATTTTAGTTTTTTACTTTTAGAAAGTAGGAATTCTAATTTATTAGGTTTCTATCTTTGTAAAAGGGAGATATTTGATTTGATTTGTAATTAGTTTCCAAATTGGATAATATCTAGTTGGAAGGGGATTTCTTTCCTTTCCATCTAAGGATGGACCCAATTTTGTAATCAATTTAAAGTTTTATAAATAAAAGAAGAAGGTTGATCTACAGCCCATGATTGAATGAAAAGAAAAAGAAAGCTTTGTGACTATGAGATGTAGTGCTGTGAGAGATAACTTGGGTGAGATGCCCTAGGGAGAGTGAGATACTCGACCCAACCTATCCCCCTTCCCCCTTCTCTATTTCTGTTTATTTCTCTCCCTATTTTATTTTCCCTGCTATCAATCAAGCCCCAACGCCTGCTGCCATTGCAAGATCTGAGAAGGCAAGTCCAAGAACTGCGGCATCTTTTTTGTTCAATCTACCAACCGGCAGCACCTATGATCCTGTTCTGAAAGTAATTCCTAGTCATCTAGATGGGAATTAGTTCTATATTGATTGGAATCAAAGCCTACCATGGCTAGCATAGATGATCTCTACAAGGAGGTGATGAAATTATCAGACCGTATGACTGCTCTTGAGAAAAAGTTTGACGCCAAATTTGGTCTCTTCTACCTTCCACCTCCAAATGATGCTATCATGACAGAAGAAAATTTTGATAGAGGTACAACAAGAATTAAATAATCCTCCCAAAGAGGTCCATGTTGAGGGATTCAAAGTAGAGACAAACTGAGTTGACTGTAGGCGATCACCAAGAAGAACCCAACGAGATCGATGTTGCACCAGAGTTTGAAGAGGAGGAGATCAAGAACATGCTAGATAAAATTTTGTGGATACAATGTTCAATGACAAATCAAATTTGAAACTTGATAGCATCGAGTTCATTATGGCACTGGAATTTTTCAAAGAGCAAGAGCCACAACTCCAAGACTTTGTTCCAAAAACCCATGAGTTGCCAGAGTATTGTTTTGGGCAGAAACTGGAAGTGCACCATGCCGAGATTGTCCTTAAACTATACAAAACTCTTGGTCGAGTTGTTTTTTTTTAAATTGGGCGAGTTGATGCAGATCAAAGCCTGAGAAGAAGAGGGCTGAGAATAAACTTCAAATATATATATTATTTATTTATTTTATTTTTCACGAGTTACTGTTCACGTGAATAGTACCCACGTGAACAATAACCAATATGGGTCCCATTGGCAACTCGTAATGTGGAGAAGATTTGAAGAAGAATCCCTCTTGATTCGTGGGCCCCATGGCCAGCTCGCATGGAGGAGTTAGGCTGAAAGATTTTAGGAAATCTTTGATTGATATAGTTTCCATTTTCATATTTTCTTCTAATAGTTAGGAATATATTATCTAGCTAGTTTTTAATTTTAGTTTTTTACTTTTAGAAAGTAGGAATTCTGATTTATTGGGTTTCTGTCTTAAAAGAAAGATAATTTGATGGAGGGTTGAGAAGGGGGAAGAAGAATTAGGGAATGGGCATCTCACCCTCAGATTTAGGCATCTCACCTAACTGAATCCCACATCACAATAGCATAAGCCATCTTTTTTTGTTTAACTCAAATCTGTCTTCTTATTATAATTGATGGTTTTAAATAACCTTACGTTGGTTGGACACAAAGACATAATAAAAAAGGAAACCAATGCTGGAAATAAAACCTTCTAATTTAATTTCTAACTTGCTAACCAAGTAAGAATAAATTAGAAACTATCAACTAATGATAAAATGGAAAGTAACCTAAGTTACAAAGTAGAAACTTCCTTGACTAATAAAATAGGAAACTAATTAGCTCACTAAGAAAAATGGAAACTAATTAACCTAAATAGGAAACTGAAATATGAAATATGGAGCCACTTGTCACGTGAACAGTAACGCGAGTTACTATGTTACTGTTTGTGTGAACAGTGTTCATGAACAGTAATTTCTTACTCTTGTTTTTGTCTTCTTCTTCAAGCTTTGATCTGCATCGGGTTTAAGTGGAATTATCAATCAATAATTTAAGTGTGTGTTCACTTTTAACTGCTTAAAGATACCTTTGTGTTGTCGCACTGCTATTTTCATGAGGTACTATTCAGTTTTTAATGTTATAGACAGAAGAGGGACATGGAAGAAAAATTACAACGTGCATAAAATTCCTTCAGAATGCATGGATTGCCATTATTGGGAGAAACTGTCTTAGCATGTGTAGTTTTCCTGTTTCATTCTGTTTTAACTATGGGAACTACAAAAGCAGGAGTCAGCCTAGAATGAGGATCAACTGTTTTAGTGGAACTCATTAGAGTCCTTAATAGTTTGAATGCTTTTTTCCGTGTTTCCTTGACCATACTCTTTATGTCATTTCATTCTCTAGATCTGGTCATGCACAGGTTTTGGTTGATAAATTATATTCTTACTAGTTTCAGACTTTCAGTGCCCTAGGGTTCCCATGGGAATACTGTTGTTGGATATAACAAAAAAGCTACAATTAAAACACATAAGGTCTGTACATGTATGCTTAATATTCCTCATCTTGGGTATTAAAGACACATAATATCTGTCAGTGTACATGCTTAACTGATCCTCTTCATGGGTATTTGGAGTTGTCTAAATGAATTCTGTTATGCATTCACTCTATTGAGTCATGTCTTCTTTCAAGCTGTGAATTCAGTCTATTGAGTTATGTCTTCTTTCAAGCTGTGAATTGTCAAGTACTCTTGCTGACCATTTTATGTGTACTTGGATGTGATAAACCAAAAAGGGTTTTAATATGACAAAAGAATGTAATTATACACACAAAATTTGTGCATAAAATGTTAAATGTTTTTGCTTGAGTTTGTGGCTTTGTGCTGACATGACTTGTACGTTGGGTGGATAAATCCTGTTCGGCTATTGTATAATATCTGAGGCCATATCCTCTGTCAAAATATAAGTTCTTAAGAAATCTTTCCTTGCACTTATGAGAGCTTGGAAGTGATTACACAAGAACCTCCCCTAAATTATGCATGCATCTCTTTGTTGCTGATCAAAATTTTTATATGAGCCATAGTTGTTATGTATCATGAACTCAATAATTAGTTTCACAACCACTAAAAGAAATAGCATTATTGACACATAAAAAAATAGGGTTATTCTTTCTGGTAACCATCTACGTGACACATACATGAAAAAATGGTCTTGCATGTAAGACACAAGATCATAATGAAGCTGACATGACCTTTACCACTTATGCCCCCTCCCCAACCCAAATTGTGCAAATCAGCCTTTCACCTGTCATCGTTACAGGCTTGGTCTAACCAAGTTACGCATAGCAAAACCCTAAAAAATAACCCAAAAGAGAACATATAAACTTTTTCAGGTCATATATGTTGGGATCCATGTCTGGGTATATCTATCAAGTAACGACGCTTGGAGTGGAGCAAAATTGGACAATGAGAGTGCTCTTATGTGGCGCACCTTTATTATGGAGGGAGTTGAATAAAATTGGTGAGGCTCAGCACCCATTCTAATGTATACTGGGATCATCCATCTTAGAAGTTTGTTCAATCAAAATCTATCGATAGCATGATGTTTTCAACACCCTGCAGCTATGATGCTCAACGGTACAGTTGTGTAATACCTGTAGAACCTGTCTCTTCATTCTTTTCTTCTCTTTTTCCTTTTTCCTCTGCCTTGAAAAGATTTTCTTTACCATACCAAAACTCTTAACTCCATCTATTGCTCATTTCAAAATTAAATTCCAGAACTATCCATTAACAATTTCTACCGGTTAACAACTAATCCATAGTGGCTCTGATTTTCTTGCCTATTACTTTCATTGGCCATCCCTAAACCGTCTATAGATTTCTTGTGCAGTATCCAGCTATTATATTAATCCTGCTTGACCTGCTTCATGAATTTAATTATTATATAGGGAAACAGCTCTCTGAGTGTGAGGCTTACACTGCACCTCCTCACATTCATTATTATATTAAGTGTTTTAAGGAAAGAGAAACAATGATTTTAAAAATAAAGTGCGAAGGTGTAGTGTACTATGCTTACTCAGAGACAACAACAACAAATAGCCTTTTCCCCACTGAATGGGGTTCGGCTACATGGAGGGAGAGTTTAAAATAAAAGAAAAAGAAAGAACAAATAAAAGGAAAGAAAAAGGGGAGAAACAAAGCAACACCACAAGAACTTCCCACCTATAATCGATCGGCTACATGAATCTTTGCCCTGAAAAAAGTCTATCCCTTTTCTTTTATTTTTTCGGGTTTTGCTAGGTGTAACCACGGTTGCTTAAACCAACCTTGTAATAAATGGTAAGGGTCATGTCAGCTTCAATATGATCTTGTGTCTTACATGCAAAACCATTTTTTCATGTATGTGCCACGTGGATGGTTACAAGCTCTTACATGCAAAACCATTTTTTCATGTATGTGCCACGTAGATGGTTACAAGCTTGGTGTAACCAAGCATGGTTACACTTGCTTGGTTACACCAAGAATAGCCATATTTTTTTCTGTCAATAAGGCAGGTACATCTTTTCTCAAAGTTTAACAGAAATAGCCTTATTAGAAGTTTAGTTTATCGAGTGAACTAATAGAAGTGCTCTAACTTTCTGTTTTGACTAAAGATCAAGATTGTTGGTCTTTTGGGATCTATTATGAGTTTCTGACATGTGCCAGCTTAGGTGGCTGCACAACCATGCATTCATGATGCTGTCCATGTAGCATGTTTTTTTCTAAGCCATTGTGCCAAATAGCAAAAATATCCATTTTTCAAACCTGGTTTTGAAAAATTCAAGAATTTCTGATGGCTCTCGCATGTTGTGTAGCACAAAAGTGTAATACAAGGTGAACCAAGAATCAGGTACTGATCAAGAGGGGGTCCCCATGAGTTGGCTTAGCGTATAGCCATATACCACATCAACTTCCAGTGGGTATATATCGAAATACTGCCAGTGCGGGCTCTAAACCTTTTCTTGAAAGAAATGGACATTTTGTCAGGTTAGACTAGTGGGATCTATTTGTAACTTGTCGATAGTAAATTGGTGCTTTGAGGTGAAGCAAAGTTATACAGTTCAAGCGCACATATGTCGGCTACCCATATTATTGTTGTAGTGTCTTGGTGCGGCTACACCAGTTATTCAAATTTTACTGTTATGAGGGGGCAGCCCTGCATGAAATAATCCCTCGGTCTCAAATTGAGTGAGAATCTCAATTGAATGTCTCATTTTCATGCTCCCCAACCCCCCCCCCCCC
>NW_024868286.1:430767-435767 GCF_013358625.1 Macadamia integrifolia
GAATGGCCCAAGTGTTGCCTAGATGTGCCCATGCTGCCCACAACTGTTGCCCAAGTGTGCAACCAAGTGTGCCTGTGCATGCTCTCGAATGCCCCAAGTGTCGCCTTAAATGTGCCTATACGTGCCCGCAAGTGTTGAATAAGTGTGTCTAAGCGTGCACCCCAGTGTAGCCCAAGTGTCGCTTAATTGTGCTCTTGAATGCCGCAAGTGTGCACATATACGTGCCCATGACAATAACAACGCGTGCCCCCCTAAGGGTGCCTAAGTGCATATGAAGGCAGTGCACGAGGCGGCAGTACCGCACGCAGGGCCGCACAATGTGCGTGCATGGTGGCAGGCATGGCTGCACTACCGCGCGGAAGGCTGCTGGCATGGACGCAAAAGGCGTAGGCATCGCCGAGGGTAAGGTTGCACTAGTGCGCTAAGTCTGCTAGCGTCGAGGCAGGCTACCGCGCGCATGGATGCGAGCGTTGCTGCAATACCGCACACATGGTTGCACGCAACCTCGGGCACGGTTGGGGGTAAGGTTCCACTATCGCGCGCAGGGGTGCAGGCTACCGCGCGCACATGGCTGGGGGCAAAGGTTCACACCGCGCGTAAGGCAGCAGGCAACAATACACATTGCTGCTGGAAAGGCTGCTCAACCGCACAAAAGGTGGTAGGCCTGGGTGCACATGGCGGATGGCAATGGTGCGGGCAGCGCGCGCAGGGCTGTTGCACGTGCCGCACTTCCACGCACATGGCTGCGACCACGGCTGCACAAGCCTCGCACATGGTTTGGCGCGTGGCAACACATGCACAAGCCACGCACATGCACGGATGATTGCGCGCATGGCGCACATGACACGCAGATGGCTGCACAGTCGTGCCCAAGGTTGCGTTCCACGCCGCACATGCCGCGCTTCTGGCCGCACTAACTCGCGCAAGGTTGCTTGCATGGCCGCACATGCCGCGCCCCTTGCTGCCCTAGCGCTCGCAAGATTGCATGCATTGCTTCACACCGCCCCCTAGGTCGCATGCATGGCTGCATGTGCCACGCCCATCGCTTCGTCGTCGCTCGCTAGGTTTCGGGATTGGCCGGAAGAGCCACGCAAGAGGTTGCAGGCACGGCTGCACCACCGCGTGCAAGGTTGCATTGCGTGGTCCACATGCACCGCCCATGAGTGCACTACCGTGAGCAAGTTCACTGGCACGGCCTCCCATGCATCGATATTGGTGGCTTGCATGGCCGCATATGCCACGGGCTTTTCGGCACATGGCTCGCGTAAGGTTGCACGCATAGCCGCACCATCGATCCCAGGTCTAGTCTTCCATGCACATAGCCGCACGCACGTGGCTCACACATGGGTGCTTCCGTGGCCCCCATGATCCATGTAACAGAGGCTCATTTGCGGCCTTCGGCTGCACACGAGGCACCGACTGCTGCACACGCCAAGGCCATGCCCGCACAACGTAGTTTGGGTCTTTAAATCATGTTGTGCGAAACATCCCTTTGGGTTAGAAAAGCCATGCAATTGGCTATTTGGAACCCAAAGTACAATCATTTTCAATTAAACCCCGCATTTCCATTTTTTTGGGTATTTTTCGTAATGTTTCAATCATAAAATAATAAAAAATACCAAAATATGTTGGAATGGTCCAATATTTTTTCAGAACATTCTATCAACCTTTGGAAGACATCCGAAATTTAGTTTTCAGAAAAATACATTAAAATGGGTTTTTCATAGTTTTTTGAATTTAATATGTTTTTTAATATTAAAAAATTAATAAAAAAATAAATATTTATCCAAAGATGGCGATTTTGGTATAAAAATAATCTTTGGATTTTTCCTTAATTTCTTACCAAGTTTCATTTGATTTGGATATTTATAGCTCAAAAAATAGAACGGTATATTTTTGGGGGGTGGTCATGTCTCCTTCTGGAAATGGACAAAGAGAATAAGAGCTACCTTGAGGGAGGGGGGTGTCACTCCCAGGGTGGTTTTTGAGGGGCCGCACCGAGGGGCAGCAGACGATGAGGGGGCATGGTAGGCAATCCGAAAAGACCCATGGCATGGTAAAAGAAGTGAAATGGCACGTGGGTTTCGATGTGTTGGCCCTTGGTGTGCGCTGAGGCCTGCCACTGCGTGCGGCTAGACGTGCATGGCCGCCTTCCTTCCGTGCCATGTGCCCGCAGCTGCTGTAACTTGTGCCAGTGGCGGCAGAGCATGCTCTACGAAGGTGGACGTGCTTGCGAATGGCGAGCCCTTCTGTCATGCAACACCGCCCCCTTCTTCCGCATGGCCTTGCCCGCCATCGTGGGCTGCTGGGCGCACATGGACGGGTACCATACGCTGTCACGCCCCAACTTCTGGTGCCACATGTGCCCCTCGACGCATAGCATTTCCAAGGAAGGTGTGGTTTGTGAGAACATGTACATGGCGCGTCCGTCCCGACAGTCTTCCCCTCTGCCGCACACAGTTGCTTGCCAGTGTGTGTTGCTGGGCACGTAGGGCTACCTGCCTTGCGCTGCAGTGCCTCCACATCTTGCGCCGTATGTGTCAAACGCCGTATAGCATGACCAAGAGTGGCATCGCCTGTGCAAGACACATTCACGGTATGTTGGTTTCGAAGATTTTGCCCTTGGTGTGCGTTGCGCCTGCCACGGCGTGCTGCTTTGCCCTCGTGGTTGCCTAATATATGCCGCAATGCCACGACGGATGTTGCCTCCTGCGGTCGTAGCCGCAACGAAAGCCCAACAAAGGCTTGGCATGTATGTGAAAACAAGTACATGGCTCGTTTGTCCAGGTGGTCAGCCTATCTGCCGCACGCCAATGCCAGCAACCATGTGCTGCTGGGTGCCCTTCGCTCCCTACCTACCGCTACCATGCCCCCACTATTGCTGACACGTGTCCGTGGCTGCATAGCAGTTTCTAGAGAGGCATGGCATTTGAAAACAAGGAAATGGTCAATGCGTCCCGATGTTCAGCCCCTCTTCCGCACACCGTTGCCTGCCACCCTGGGCTGATTGGTGCGCAAGGGTTCCTACCTTGTGCTACCGTGCCCCCACAGCTACCGCCAGATGCACCCGCAGCCGCATGGCATGTCCGAGATAGGCTTGGCATGTGAAAATCACCATCAAGGCACGTTGGTTCTGATGATTGCCTTCGATGTGCGCTATGGCCTGCCATGGAGTGCTGTTGGGTGTGCATGGCTCCTTGCATATCTGCTGCCACATATACCAGTAGCCACACAGCATTTCCAAGAGTTGCATGGCATGTGAAGGACAGCAACATGGCATGAGGGTCAGGATAATTAGCCGCTTGTTTTGCACCTTGGCCGGCCAATGCTTGCTGGTGGGTTTGCATGGCTGCCTGCACACTGTAGTTACACCCTCATTGCAGCCTACTGCAACTTTTGCTAGTTTTGTACAGCATGCCCAAGGGAGTCATGGCATGTGAAAAACGTGCAAATGAAGCATTGGCCCCGTTGATTAATCCCTTCTAGGCACTGTGGTAGTTTGACGTGCTTTGCTTCCTTCCATGTGTAGTTGTGCTAGTGCCACTGTTTACGAGCGTGGTCGAAGTCACACATTTGCACCCTTCTTTGCTTTATGGCTTGTTGTCATATGTAGGTCATGGTGCAAGGGGTGGGGTGTTATCTACATTTGACGGAATCATTGGTCAAGTCAATGTGCACAATAAATATTTGGTTGGTCCCTCCCCCCCATCCCATTGTTTTTTGTTTTTTTAAATTGCACTATCGTGGGTTTGTTGCTTGCAAGGGTTTTTTCATGGTCGGTTTTGTGGCCTAAGCTATTTGGAGAAGTGCATTTCTAAGTCGGGCCTAGGTGTGGAGGTGCTTGCATGCCTTTTTGCCTCAAGTGTTGTAATACAAAAATGACGTGTGGGTCTCTGGAGAACATAGGTTGCAAGCTTGTAGGTGGTGGTAGATCATGATTCCCTCCCCCCTCCTTGCTTTTAAAAAAATCTCCATTCTCGTGGGTATGTTGCTTGCAAGAGTTTTGTCATGCTCGGTTTTGTGGCATTTTGGTATTGGGAGGAATGCATTTCTAAGTCGTGCCTAGGTGCGGAGGTGTTTGCGTCCTCATGCCGCAAGTGTTATAATGCGACATTAACGTGGGTCTCTGGAGAACATAGGTTTGCAAGCTTGTAGGTGGAGACAGATCACGAGTCCCTCCCCCTCCCCTGCCCCCACTTTTGTTTTTAAAAAGAAAATTACATTCTCGTGGGTTTGTTGCTTGCAAGAGTTTTTTCCCATGCTCGATTTTGTGGCCTTTATGGTATTTGGAGAAATACGTTTCTAAGTCGTGCCTGGGTGCGGAGGTATTTGCATGCCTCCTGCCGCAAGTGTTATGATGCGACATTAACGTGGGTCTCTGGAGAACATAGGTTTGCAAGGTTGCAGGTGGAGACAGATCACGAGTCCCTCCACTTTCCCCTCCCCCCCCCCACACTTTTGTTTTTAAAAAGAAAATTGCAAGCTTGTAGGCAGAGATAGATCTCAAGTCCCTCGACCCCTGTTGATTGTTGTGATTTTCGTGCTTAGCGGGGCTATTGATTTTTCTTCTACCAAATCCTTATTACGTTGTAGTAGGTTTGGCGGTGGATTGTGTCGGTAGTGGACGCAATGCGCGTGAGTGGCTATTGTTTTTCTTGCGTGCACCCATCCCATTGTTTTTTGTCTTTTTAAATTGCACTATCGTGGGTCTGTTGCTTGCAAGGGTTTTTCCATGGTCGGTTTTGTGGCCTATGCTATTTGGAGAAGTGCATTTCTAAGTTGGGCCTAGGTGTGGAGGTGCTTGCATGCCTTTTTGCGTCAAGTGTTGTAATACAACAATGACGTGTGGGTCTCTGGAGAACATAGGTTGCAAACTTGTAGGTGGTGGTAGATCATGATTCCCTCCCCCCTCCTTGCTTTTAAAAAAATCTCCATTCTCGTGGGTATGTTGCTTGCAAGAGTTTTGTCATGCTCGGTTTTGTGGCCTTTTGGTATTGGGA
>NW_024868286.1:445767-448267 GCF_013358625.1 Macadamia integrifolia
ACAAGTGTTTTGTTGCCTAAGTGTGCCCATACATGCCCACAACTGTTGCCTAAGTGTCCACCCAAGTGTGCTTGTGCATGCTCTTGAATGCCTCAAGTGTCGCCTTAAATGTGCCTATACGTGGCCGCAAGTGTTGAATAAGTGTGTCTACGTGTGCACCCAAGTGTAGCCCAACTGTCGCCTAATTGTGCTCTTGAATACCGCAAGTGTGCACATATACGTGCCCATGACAATGCCTACGCGTGCCCCCCTACGGGTGCCTAAGTGCATACGATGGCAGTGCACAAGGCGGCAATACCGAACGTAGGGCCGCACAATGTGCGTGCATGGTGGCAGGCATGGTTGCACTACCGTGTGGAAGGTAGTTGGCATGGACGCACAAGGTGTAGGCATCGCTGCAGGCAAGGTTGCACTAGCACGCGCAAGGCTGCTGTCGTAGAGGCAGGCTACCACGCACATGGATGCGGGCGTGGCTACAATACCACACACGTGGTTACACGTAACCTCGGGCACGGTTGCAGGTAAGGCTCCACTATTGTGAGCAGGGGTGCAGGCCACCGCGCGCACATGGCTTTGGGCAAGGGTGCACACCACGCGTTAGGTGGCAGGCAACAACACACATTGCTGCGAGAAAGGTTGCTCAACCACACGCAAGGTGGTAGGCATGGTCGCACATGGCTGCGGGCAATGATACAGGTAGCGCGCGCTGGGTTGCTGCCCGTGCCGCACTTCCTCGCACATGGCTGCGACCAAGGATGCACAAGCCTCACACACGGTTTCGCGCGTGGCAGCATATGCCGCGTGAAAGTTTGTAGGCATGGCACACATGACAATCAGATGGCTGCACTGCCGCGCATAAGGTTACGTTCCACGCCTCACAGGCTGCTCGTTTGGCTGCACCAACGGGCACAAGGTTGCTAGCATGGCCGCACATGCCGTGCCCCTGGCTGCCCTACCACTCGCAAAGTTGCGTGCATTGCTTCACACCGCCCCCCAGGTCGCATGCATGGCCGCATGTGCCACGCCCATCAATGCCTCACCGCGCGCTGGGTTTCAGGATTTATCGGAAGTGCCATGCTTGAGGTTGCAGGCATGGATGCACCGCCGTGCACAAGGTTACGTTGCGAGGTCGAACATGCATCGCCCATGGCTGCACTACCGCGTGCAATTTCACTAGCATGGCCCCCCTTGTGTCAATCATGATGGCTGGCATGGCCGCACATGCCATGGGCATTTCAGCACATGGCGGGCGTAAGGTTGTACGCATTGCTGCACCTTCGTGCCCACGTCTGTAGTCCACCGTGCACATAGCCGCACGCACGTGGCTCACACATGGGTGCTACCGTGGTCCCCGTGGCCCATGCAACAGAGGCTCCTTTAAGAACTTCGGCTGCGCACGAGGCACCGACTGCTGCACACGCCAAGGCCATGCCCGCACAACATAGTTTGGGCCTTTAAATCATGTTGTGCAAAACATCCCTTTGGGTTAGAAAAGCCTTGCAATTGGCTAATTGGCTCCCAAAGTACAATCATTTTCACTTAAACCCCGCATTTCCATTTTTTTGGGTATTTTTCGTAATGTTTCAATCATAAAATATTAAAAAATATCAAAATATGTTGGAATGGTCCAATATTTTTTCAGAATATTCTATCAACCTTTGGAAGACATCCGAAATTTAGTTTTCAGAAAAATACATTAAAATGGATTTTTCATAGTTTTTTGAATTTAATATGTTTTTTTATATTAAAAAGTTAATAAAAAATAAATATTTATCCAAAAAAAATGATTTTTATATGAAAATATTATTTGGATTTTTCCTTAATTTCATACCAAGTTTCATTTGATTTGGATATTTGAAGCTCAAAAAATAGACCGGTATATTTTGGGGGGGGGTTATGTGTCCTTCTGGAAAGGGGCAAATAGCATAAGAGCTACCTTGAGGGAGGGGGGTGCCACTCCCCGGGTAGTTTTCAAGGGGCCGCACAGAGGGGCAGCAGACAATGAGTAGGCATGGTAGGCAAACCCAAAAGACCCATGGCATGGTAACAAAAAGTGAAATGGCACGTGGGTTTCGATGAGTTGACCCTTGGTGTGCGTCGAGGCCTGCCACTGCTTGCGGCTGGACGCGTGTGGCTAGTTGCCTACCTTCCATGCCATGTGCCCGCAGCTACTGTAACATGTGCCAGTCGCGGCACAGCATGCCCAACGAAGGTGGACGTGCCTGCAAATGGTCAGCCCTTCTGTCATGCAACGCCGCCCCCTTCTGCCCATAGCGTTGCCTGCCTTCGTGGGCTGCTGGGTGCACGTGGATGGCTACCATGCGCTACCATGCCCCCACTTCTGATGCCACATGTGCCCGTCGACGTACAACATTTCCTAGGAAGGTGTGGTTTGTGAAAACATGTAAATTGCACGTCCGTCCAGACAGTCATCCCCTCTGCTACACATAGTTGCTTGCCATTGTGTGCTGCGGGGCACGCATGGCTACCTGCCTAGCGC
>NW_024868286.1:463267-468267 GCF_013358625.1 Macadamia integrifolia
AAACTATCTCCTTACGTGGAGTATTTAGTCAAGTGGAAGGGGTGACCAGGGAGCGAGACGAGGTGGGAGACAACTGGCATGCTGAGACGACTCGTGAATAAAAGTACCACAAGGAGGTCACGATGAGGGCGTCGCTGATTTTGGTGGGGAGAGTGTCACGACCTACCCAACATAGGCCCACGGGCCTAGCTCACCAAGCCCATGGACTTAGGCCATTGGGCTAAGTAAGGTCCAAGTTCTAGTGTTTTCTACAAAGGTGTAGTAACAATAGACATCTTATTGTAGATATTTGTAGAAGATATTCACAGGAGATATTCTGGGAAAGATTTCTAGAGCTCCGCTAAGGAGGTGGGAAGCTTCTAGTTTCCTCCCCAACCGTTGGATGGAGGACATTTGTAAATATCTTACCCATCCATTATAACTTGGGGTAGGTGTTGGCTCATTTGGCGAAGGCACTCACCAAGGAACATCCAAGAGTGTTCAACCAAGCAAGTGAGTTCTCAAGCCTTGTACTCAAGAGTTCTCTAGTGCTATACAAGTTTATTCTTCTCAAACTCACTCTTGTGTTCACTTCTTCTCTTCCCTAGTCCCTTAAGGAGGGTGGTTAGGCTGACTTAGCGCTAGTGGAAGTGCAAAGTGCCAGCGCGGTCGCTTAGAAAGGTCTAAAGCAGTGACAACGTGCTCTTGAATGGCCAAAGTGTGTGCCTACGCGTGCCCCCAAGTGTTGACTACGTGTGCCCACGTGTACACAGTGAATGGCCGCATAACACCCCAAGTGTTGACTACATGTGCACAATGAATGACCCAAGTGTTGCCTAACTGTGCCCATGATTGCCCACAACTGTTGCCTAAGTGTGCACCCAAGTGTGCCTATGCATGCTCTTGAATGCCCCAAGTGTCGCCTTAAATGTGCTTATACGTGCCCGCAAGTGTTGAATAAGTGTGTCTATGCGTGCACCCAAGTGTAGCCCAAGTGTCACCTAATTGTGCTCTTGATTGCCGCAAGTGTGCACATATACGTGCCCATGACAATGCCTACACGTGCCCCCCTAAGGGTGCCTAAGTGCATATGAAGGCAGTGCATAAGGCGGCAGTGCCACACGCAGGGCCGCACAATGTGCGTGCAAGGTGGCAGGCATGGCTACACTACCACGCGGAAGGCAGCTAGCATGGACGCACAAGGTGTAGGCATCGCTGCAGGCAAGGTTGCACTAGCACATGCAAGGCTGCTGGAGTCGAGGCAGGCTGCCTCGCACATGGCTGTGGGCGTGGCTGTAATACCGCACACATGGTTGCACGCAACCTTGGGCACGGTTGAGGGTAAGGCTCCACTATCGCGAGCTGGGGTGCAAGCCACCGCGCGCACATGGCTGGGGCTAGGGTGCACACCACGCGTAAGGTGGCAGGCAACAACGCACATTGCTGTGGGAAAGGGTGCTCAACGGCATGCAAGGTGGTAGGCACGGCCGCACATGGCTGCGGGCAATGGTGCAGGCAGCGCGCGTTGGGCAGCTGCCCGTGCCGCACTTCCACGTACATGGCTGCGACCACGGCTGCACAACCCCGCACATGGTTTTGCGTGTGGCTGCACATGCCGCGCGAAAGTTTACAGGCATGGCGCACATGACAAGCAGATGGCTGCACAGCCGTGCCCAAGGTTACGTTCCATACAACACATGTCGCGCGTTTGGCTGCACTAACGGGCGCAAGGTTGCTGGCATGGCCATACATGTCGTGCCCCTAGCTGCCCTACCACTCGCAAGGTTGCGTACGTAACTTCACACCGCCCCCCAGGTTGCATGTATGGCTACATGTGCCACGCCCATCGCTGCCTCGTCGCGCACTTGGTTTCGGGATTTACCGGAAGTGCAACGCACGAGGTTACAGGCACGGCTGCACCGTCGCGTGCAAGGTTGCATTGCGTGGTCAAAGATGCATTGCCCATGGCTGCACTATCGCGTGCAAATTCTCTGACATGGCCTCCCATGTGTTGATCATGATGGCTGGCATGGCCGCACATGGCACGGGCATTTCAGCACATGGCACGCGCAAGGTTGCATGCATTGCTGCATCTTCGTGCCCACGTCTGTAGTCCACCATGCACATAGCCGCACGCACGTGGCTCACAGATGGGTGCTGCCGTGGTCCCCATGGCCCAAGCAATAGAGGCTCCTTTACGGCCTTCGGCTGCACACGCCAAGGCCATGCACGAACAACATAGTTTGGGTCTTTAAATCATGTTTTGTAAAACATCCCTTTGGGTTAGAAAAGCCTTGAAATTGGCTATTTGGCACCCAAAGTACAATCATTTTCACTTAGACCCCGCATTTCCATTTTTTTGGGTATTTTTCATAATGTTTCAATCATAAAATATTAAAAAATATCAAAATATGTTGGAATGGTCCAATATTTTTTCATAACATTCTATCAATCTTTGGAAGACATCCAAATTTTAGTTTTTAGAAAAATACATTAAAATGGATTTTTCATAGTTTTTTGAATTTAATATATTTTTTAATATTAAAAAATTAATAAAAAATAAATATTTATCCGAAAACTATGATTTTTATATGAAAATAATCTTTGGATTTTTCCTTAATTTCATACCAAGTTTCATTTGATTTGGATATTTGAAGCTCAAAAAATAGACCGGTACATTTTTTGAGGGGTCCATGTCTCCTTCTGGAAAGGGGCAAAGAGCATAAGAGCTACCTTGAGGGAGGGGGGTGCCACATGGGGCCGCATAGAGAGGCAGCAGAAAATGAGAGGGCATGGTAGGCAAACCCAAAAGGCCCAAGGCATGGTAAAAAAAGTGAAATGGCACGTGGGTTTCGATGAGTTGGCCCTTGGTGTGCGCCGAGGCCTGCCACTGCGTGCGGCTGGACGCGCATGGCTGCTTGCCTTCCATGCCATGTGGCCGCAACTATTGTAATGTGTGCCAGACGCGACACAGCATGCCCAACGAAGGTGGACATGCTTGCGAATGGTCAGCCTTTCTGTCATACAACGCCGCCCCCTTTCGTCGCACAGCGTTGCCTACCTTCGTGGGCTGCTGGGCACACATGGATGGCTACCATGGGCTGCCATGCCCCCACTTCTGATGCCACATGTGCCTGTCGACGCACAGCATTTCCAAGGAAGGTGTGGTTTGTGAAAACATATACATGGCGCATCCGTCCCGACAGTCATCCCCTCTGCCGCCCACAGTTGCTTACCATTATGTGCTACTGGGCGCGCATGGCTGCCTGCCTTGCGCTGCAGTGCTTCTACAGCTTCCGCCACATGCGTCAGTCGCCGTACAGCATGCCCAAGAGTGGCATCCATGCCTCGACAGTTGTTTCCCTCGTGGTGCTGCTTTGCCCTCGTGGTTGCTTAATAAATACCATTATGCCTCGACAGCTATTGCATCCTGTGCTCGTAGCTACAAAGAAAGCCCAACAAAGGCTTGGCATGTATGTGAAAACAAGTACATGGCTCGTCTATCTGGATGGTTAGCCCCTTTGCTGCACAGCACTGCCTGCAACCGTGTGCTGCTGGGTCCCCATGGCTCCCTACCTATCACTGCCATGCCCCCACAGTTGCTGACACAAGTGTCCGTAGCAGCACAGCAGTTTCCAGAGAGGCATGGCTTTTGAAAACAAGGAAATGGCCAATGCATCCCGATGTTTAGCCCCTCTTCTGCACACCACTGCCTGTCACCTTGGCCTGTTGGGTGCACAAGGGTTCATGCCTTGTGCTGTCGTGCCCCCACAGCTACTGCCAGATGTGCCCGCAGCCGCATGGCATGCCCAAGGTAGGCTTGGCATGTGAAAATCACCATCAAGGCACGTTGGTTCTGATGATTGCCTTTGATGTGCGCTGTGGCCTGCCATGGAGTGCTGCTAGGTGTGCATGGCTCCCTGCATAGCTGCTGCCACATACGCCGGTAGCCACACAACATTCCCAAGAGTTGTATGGCATGTGAAGGATAGCAACATGGCCTGATGGTCCGGATGATTAGCCCCTTGTTTTGCACCTTGGCTGGCCAATGCATGCGGGTGGGTTTGCATGGCTGCCTGCACACTGTAGTTACACCTCATCGCAGCCTACTGCCACTTTTGCTAGTTTTGTACAGCATGCCCAAGGGAGTCATGGAATGTGAAAAACGTGGATTGACGCGTTGGCCCCATTGATTAATCCCATCTAGGCACTATGGTAGTTTAACGTGCTTTGCTTCTTGCCATGTGCAGTTGTGCTAGTGCCACTTTTTACGAGCATGGTCGTAGTCACGCATTTCCACCCCTCTTTGCTCTATGGCTTGTCGTCATATGTAGGTCATGGTGCAAGGGGTGGGGTATTGTCTACATTAGACGGAATCATTGGTCAAGTCAATGTGCACAATAAATATTTTGTTGGTCCCTCCCCTCCATCCCATTGTTTTTTGATTTTTTAAATTGCACTATCGTGGGTTTGTTGCTTGCAAGGGTTTTTTCATGGTCGGTTTTGTGGCCTATGCTATTTGGAGAAGTGCATTTCTAAGTCGTGCCTAGGTGTGGAGGTGCTTGCATGCCTTTTTGCGTCCAGTGTTATAATACGACATTAACGTGGGTCTCTGGAGAACATTGGTTGCAAGCTTACAGGTGGTGGTAGATCATGAGTCCCTCCCCGCTCCTTGCTTTTCAAAAAATTCTCCATTCTCGTGGGTATGTTACTTGCAAGAGTTTTGTCATGCTCGGTTTTGTGGCCTTTGGTATTTGGAGGAATGCATTTCTAAGTCGTGCCTAGGTGCGGAGGTGTTTGCATGCCTCATGCCGCAAGTGTTATAAAGCGACAATAACGTGGGTTTCTGGAGAACATAGGTTTGCAAGCTTGCAGGTGGAGACAGATCATGAGTCCCTCCCCCTCCCCCGCCCCCACTTTGTTTTTAAAAAGAAAATTGCATTCTCGTGGGTTTGTTGATTGCAAGAGTTTTCTCATGCTTTGTTTTGTGGCCTTTATGGTATTTGGAGAAATGCGTTTCT
>NW_024868286.1:480767-485767 GCF_013358625.1 Macadamia integrifolia
GTGATGCTAAGCAAGTTGCCCAAGAGGCTTCCACCTAGGAGGGAGGTGGATCATGCCATTGAGTTGGAGCCAAGCGCCAAGCCACTAGCAATGGCACCATATAGAATGTCACTGCTAGAGTTGGAGGAGCTAAGGAAGCAACTCAAGGAATTATTGGATACGGGATTCATTCACCCTTCTAAAGCTCCCTATGGTGCCCCGGTTCTTTTTCAACTGAAGCATGATGGATCGCTTCGACTATGCATCGACTATAGGACATTGAACAAGGTAACAATCAAGAATAAGTATCCCATTCCTTTGATAGTAGATCTATTTGATAGACTTGGTGGGGCAAGGTACTTCACCAAGTTAGACTTACGATCGGGGTACTACCAAGTCCGCATTGCGGAAGGTGATGAGGCAAAGACAACATGTGTGACACGATATGGCTCATACGAGTTCTTGGTGATGCCGTTTCGGACTCACGAATGCCTTGGCTACATTTTGCACCCTTATGAACAAGATCTTCCACCCCTACCTCGATAAGTTCATGGTGGTGTACTTGGACGACATCGTTGTCTATAGCAACGCATTGGAGGAGCACGTTCAGCACTTGAAGATCATATTCAAGGAATTAAGGGACAATCAACTCTATGTTAAGAAAGAGAAATGTGCATTTGCACAAGAGGAAGTGATGTTCCTTGGTCACAAGGTTAGAGGCGGAACCCTACAAATGGACGAGAGCAAGGTGCGGGCTATCCAAGAATGGGAGGCACCAACTAAAGTGACTGAGCTAAGGTCTTTCCTTGGCTTAGTTAACTATTATCGACGGTTCATTCAAGGTTACTCAAGAAGGGCAGCTCCATGTATAGACTTACTAAAGAAGAACCGACCATGGTTATGGTCGGCCGCATGCAAAGAGGCCTTTGAGGACTTAAAGAAGGCTGTCATGGGGGAACCGGTGCTTACCCTACCCGACTATGGCAAGCCATTTGAGGTGCACACAGATGCATCTGACTTTGCTATCGGTGGGGTGTTGATGCAAGAAAGGCACACCATTGCCTATGAGAGCCGTAAGTTGAATGAGATAGAGCGGCGCTACACAGTCCATGAGAAGGAGATGACCGCGGTGGTGCATTGCCTAAGTACGTGGCGACACTACCTACTTGGGTCACGGTTTGTGGTGAAGACGGACAATGTTGCCACTAGTTACTTTCAAACCCAAAAGAAGTTAAGTCCTAAGCAAGCTAGATGGCAAGACTTCTTGGCAGAGTTCAACTTCGTCTTTGAATACAAGCCAGGTAAGGCTAACGAGGTGGCTGATGCACTTAGTAGAAAGGCAGAGTTGGATTCTCTTAGCCAACTGGAAGGGGAACTTCTAGAGTTGATCAAGGGGGGCCTCCAACATGATCCTGTGGCTAAGAGCTTACTCGCCCTTACACGGGAGGGCAAGACATGAAGATTTTGGGAGCAAAATGGCTTGCTCTATGCTAAGAAGAGGAGACTCTACGTACCTAAGTGGAGTAACCTACGGAGGAACCTCATTTGTGAATGCCACGACACTAAATGGGTTGGCCACCCAGGATAAAGGTGCACGCGGGCATTGCTAGAAGCAGCCTACTATTGCCCTCAGATGCGGGATGACATAGAGGCCTATGTGAGAACTTGTCTTATATGACAACAAGATAAGGTAGAGCAGCAACCACCCAGGGGACTACTGGAGCCACTTCCTATACCAGAAAGACCATGGGAGAGTGTCTCTATGAACTTCATTAGTGCCCTACCCAAGTCAGAAGGGTATGGATCAATAATGGTGGTGGTTGACAGATTTTCCAAATCTGTCATATTCGTGGTGGCACCAAGGGATTGTACGGTGGAAGAAGTGGCAAGGCTATTTCTAAAGCACGTCATCAAACATTGGGGTGTGCCACAATCCATAATAAGTGATCGAGACCCTCGCTTCACGGGGAGGTTCTGGACGGAGCTATTCAAGTTGTTGGGATCGTCACTACACTTCTCAACAAGCTTCCATCCCCAGACCGATGGGCAAACAGAGCTCATTAATAGCTTGTTGGAGCTCTACTTGAGGCACTTCGTGAGTGCTAACCAACATAACTGGGCCAAGTTGCTTGATGTGGCTCAGTTCTCTTACAACCTCCAACGAAGTGAGGCCACGAACCAAAGTCCATTTGAGATTGCCATGGGACAACAACCCTTAACGCCAAACACGGTGATGACCGGCTACATGGGGAAGAGCCCTTCAGCATTTAAGGTTGCCAAGGAGTGGCAAGCAAGGCTAGATGTGGCTAAGTCATACTTAGACAAGGCCACTAAGAAGATGAAGAAATGGGCTGACAAAGGGAGGCGACCAGAAAATTTCAAGGTCGGGGACTTGGTACTTGTGAAGCTTCTACCCCAACAATTCAAGACCCTAAGGTAGGTACATAAGGGGCTGGTACGTCAGTATGAAGGCCCGTTTGAGATCACCAAGAAGGTGGGCAAAGTATCCTATGAGGTGAGCCTACCTCCTAAGCTCAAGATCCATCCAGTCTTCCATGCAAGCCTATTGAAGCCATACCATGGAGACAAGGAAGACCCAAGTCATGGAACCTCAACAAGAGCACCAATGGCTATCACCACCTCCTACGACAAGGAGGCAGAATACCTGATCACTGACCGAGTCATCCGAAGGCGAGGCGTACCTCCTAGTAGGGAGTACTTAGTCAAGTGGAAGGGGGTACCAAAGAGCGAGGCAAGTTGGGAACCCGCCGACTCTTTATGGCAGTTCCAAGATCACATACAAAGATTCCACGAAGAAGATGCGACGAGGACATCGCCGACTTAGGTGGGGGAGAGTGTCACGACCTGCCCAACATAGGCCCACGGGCCTAGCCCACCAAGCCCATGGACTTAGGCCAATGAGCTAAGTAAGGTCCAAGTTCTAGAATTTTCTATAAAGGTGTAGAACTCTAGATATTTTATTATAGATATATATATAGAAGATATTTATAGGAGATATTTTGGGAGAGATTTCTAGAATTCTCCACTAAGGAGGTGGGAAGCTTCTAGTTTCCTCCCCAACCATTGGATGGAGGACATTTGTAAATATCTTAACCATCCATTGTAACTTGGGGTGCCTATAAATAGGTGTTGCCTCATTTGGCAAAGGCACTCACCAAGGACCAACCAAGAGTGTTCAACTAAGGAAGTGAGTTCTCAAGCCATGTACTCAAGAGTTCTCTAGTGCAATACAAGTTTATTCTTCTTAAACTCACTCTTGTGTTCACTTCTTCTCTTCCCAAATCCCTTAAGGAGGGTGGTTAGGCTGACTTAGTGCTAGTGGGAGTGCTAAGTGCCGGCGCGGTTGCTTAGAAAGGTCTAAGGCCGTGACACTATGCCATGGATACATTAGTATGGGATAACATTATAGGATTTTGGTCCTATTACGTTGGCCTTCGGGATCAGAGTAATAATTAATAGGGACAGTCGGGGGCATTTATATTTCATAGTCAGAGGTGAAATTCTTGGATTTATGAAAGACGAACCACTGCGAAAGCATTTGCCAAGGATGTTTTCATTAATCAAGAACGAAATTTGGGGCCTCGAAGACGATCAGATACCATCCTAGTCTCAACCATAAACAATGCCAACCAGGGATCGACGGATGTTGCTTTCAGGACTCCGCCGGTACCTTATGAGAAATCAAAGTTTTTGGGTTCCAGGTGGAGCATGGTCGCAAGGCTGAATCTTAAAGGAATTGACGGAAGGGCACCACCAGGAGTGGAGCCTGCGGCATAATTTGACACAACATGGGAAAACTTACAAGGTCCAGACATAGTAAGGATTGATAAACTGAGAGCTCTTTCTTGATTCTATGGTTGGTGGTGCATGGCTGTTCTTAGTTGGTGGAGCGATTTGTCTAGTTAATTCCGTTAATGAATGAGACCTCAGCCTGCTAACTAGCTATGTGGAGGTGACCCTCCACGGCCAGCTTTTTAGAGGGACTATGGCCATTTAGGCTACGGAAGTTTGAGGCAATAACAGATCTGTGATGCCCTTAAATGTTCTGGGCCGCACGTGCGCTACATTGATGTACTCAACGAGTCAATAGCCTTGGCCAACGAGCCTGGGTAATCTTTGAAAATTTCATCATGATGGGGATAGATCATTGCAATTGATGGTCTTCAACGAGGAATTCCTAGTAAGCACGAGTCATCAGCTCACATTGACTACGTCCCTGCCCTTTGTACACACCGCCCATCACTCCTACTGATTGAATGGTCCGGTGAAGTGTTTGGATCGCGGTGACGTGGGTGGTTCACCGCCATCGACGTCGTGAGAAGTCCACTGAACCTTATCATTTAGAGGAAGGATAAGTCGTAACAAGGTTTTCGTAGGTGAACCTGCGGAAGGACCATTGTCGATACCTGCCCAGCGAGACCCGTGAACATGTTGCGTTGCGCGATTAAGGTAGGGCGTGGGAGTGTGAGCTCCTTCCTTCCCGACCCTTGTAAAAGGTCAGCCTGCGAACCTTCATAGCATTCGACCCAAACACAACCACCGGCGTAGTCGGCGCCAAGGAACTAGCAACGGAAAGGACATGACATCATTGCGCCTTGGGTGTGGTGTGGTCATCCTAGATCCGAATCTTTATCTTAACGACTTTCGGCAACGGATATCTCGGCTCTTGCATCGATGAAGAACGTAGCGAAATGCAATACTTGGTGTGAATTGCAGAATCCCATGAACCATCGAGTCTTTGAACGTAAGTTGCACCCTAAGCCATCGGGCTGAGGGCACGCCTGCCTGGGTGTCACGCGTCATGTTGCCCCACCTCCTTTACCCCTTGTGGTGGTGGTGTGGAGCAAAGATTGGCCCCCCGTGTCTCTGTTTGAGGTGCAGTCGACCCAAAGTCAAGTGCTCCTTGTGTGGCAAGCATCACGATGAGTGGTGGGTTTAGCCACTTTGCCATTGTTCGGACATCGTGTGCGTGTTCTGCTCCTATTGGGCTCTAGTGACCC
>NW_024868286.1:490767-498267 GCF_013358625.1 Macadamia integrifolia
ACCATCCAGGGGCTAGGTGCTTACCTGCCCTTGGACGGGAGGGCAAGACAAGAAGAATTTGGGAGCAAGCCATCCATGCCAAGAAAGAGGAAGAAGCAAACGAGAGAATGGAGACAACCAGACGATGTTGTAGGAGGCTCAAGTTATGTGACTACAACAAGGACCCCAATAGGCGTTACTCCTTGCCAGAGGGAGGCTAATTTAGATGTTGATCCAATCATTCAGAGACACAAATTATCTCCTTACGTGGAGTATTTAGTCAAGTGGAAGGGGCAACCAGAGAGCGAGACGTGGTGGGAGACAACTGGCATGCTAAGACGACTCGTGAATAAAAATACCACAAGGAGGTCGTGACGAGGGCGTCGCAGATTTAAGTGGGGGAGAGTGTCACGACCTGCCTAACATAGGTCCACGGGCCTAGCTCACCAAGCCCATGGACTTAGGCCGTTGGGCTATGTAAGGTCCAAGTTCTAGAGTTTTCTACAAAGGTGTAGTAACAATAGATATTTTATTGCAGATATTTGTAGAATATATTCACAGGATATATTCTCGGAGAGATTTCTAGAGCCCCGCTAAGGAGGTGGGAAGCTTTTAGTTTCCTCCCCAACCGTGGGATGGAGGACAATTGTAAATATCTTAGCCATCCATTGTAACTTGGGGTAGGTGTTGCCTCATTTGGCAAAGGCACTCACCAAGGACCAACCAAGAGTGTTCAACCAAGCAAGTGAGTTCTCAAGCCTTGTACTCAAGAGTTCTCTAGTGCTATATAAGTTCATTCTTCTCAAACTCACTCTTGTGTTCACTTCTTCTCTTCCCTAGTCCCTTAAGGAGGGTGGTTAGGCTAACATAGCGCTAGTGGAAGTGCTAAGTGCAGACGTGGTTGCTTAGAAAGGTCTAAATCAGTGACAACGTGCTCGTGAGTGGCCCAAGTGTGTGCCTATGCGTGCCCCCAAGTGTTGACTACATGTGCCCACATGTACACAGTGAATGGCTGCACAACACTCCAAGTGTTGACTACATGTGCACAATGAATGGCCCAAGTGTTGCCTAACTTTGCCCATGCATGCCCACAAGTGTTGCCTAAGTGTGCACCCAAGTGTGCCTGTGCATGCTCTTGAATGCCCCAAGTGTCGCCTTAAATGTGGCTATGGGTGCCCGCAAGCGTTAAATAAGTGTGTCTACGCGTGCACCCAAGTGTAGCCCAAGTGTCACCTAATTGTGCTCTTGAATGCCGCAAGTGTGCACATATACGTGCCCATGACAATGCCTACGCGTGCCCCCCTAAGGTTGCCTAAGTGCATATGAAGGCAGTGCACAAGGCGGTAGTACCGCAAGCAGGGCCGCACAATGTGCATGCAAGGTGGCAGGCATGGCTGCACTATCGCGCGGAAGGCAGCTGGCATGGACGCATAAGGTGTAGGCATCGGCAAGGTTGCCCTAGCGCGCGCAAGGCTACTAGCATCGAGGCAGGCTGCCGCGCACATGGCTGCGAGCGTGGCTACAATACTACACACATGGTTGCACGCAACCTCGGGCATAGTTGCGGGTAAGGCTCCACTATCGCGAGCTGGGGTGCAGGCCACAGCGCGCACATGGCTGGGGCAAGGGTGCAAACCACGCATAAGGTGGCAGGCAACAATGCACATTGCTGCAGGAAAGGGTGCTCAACCTCACGCAAGGTGGTAGGCAAGACTACACATGGCTGCGGGCAATGCTGTAGGCAGCGCACGCTGGGCTGTGGCCCATGCCGCACTTCTGCTCACATGGCTACAACCACGGCTGCATAAGCCTCGCACGCGATTTCGGCGTTGCCGCACATGCCACGTGAAAGTTTACAGGCATGGCGCACATGACAAGCAGATGGCTGCATAGCCGCACCCAAGGTTATGTTCCACACCGCACATGCCACGCATTTGGCTGCACTAACGGGCGTAAGGTTACTGGCATGGCCGCATATGCCGCACCCCTGGCTGCCCTACTACTCGCAAGGTTGCGTGCGTTGCTTCACACCACCCCCCAGGTCGCATGCATGGCTGCATGTGCCACGCCCATTGCTGCCTCGCCACGTGCTTGGTTTTGAGATTTGTCGAAAGTGCCACGCATGAGGTTGCAGGGACGGCTGCACCGCCGTGCGCAAGGTTGCATTGCGTGGTCGAATATGCATCGCCCATGGCTGCACTACACCGCGCAAATTCGCTGGCATGGCCTCCCATGTGTCGATCATGATGGCTAGCATGGCCACACATGCCACGAGCATTTCAGCACATGGCGCGCGCAAGGTTGCACGCATTGCTGCACCTTTGAGCCCACATCTGCAGTCCGCCGTGCACTTAGCCACACGCACGTGCCTCACACATGGGTGCTGCTGTGGTCCCCATGGGCCATGCAACAGAGGCTCCTTTGCGGCCTTCGGCTACACACGAGGCACCGACTGCTGCACACGCCAAGGCCATGCCCACACAACATAGTTTGGGTCTTTAAATCATGTTGTGCAAAACATCCCTTTGGGTTAGAAAAGCCTTGCAATTGGCTATTTGGCACCCAAAGTACAATCATTTTCACTTAAACCCCGCATTTCCATTTTTTTGGGTATTTTTTGGAATATTTCAATCATAAAATATTAAAAAATATCAAAATATGTTGGAATGGTCCAATATTTTTTCAGAACATTCTATCAACCTGTAGACATCGAATTTTGTCACCCCCCGGCAATGATGACAATATGAAGGATTACATGTTGGATATTTTAGACTTGGAGAATTTTCAAACTTAGAGTAGAAAATGACCATATTTTCCTGTAAAATTTCAAGAGAAAATGTTTTCAAAAATTAGAATTTGATGTTGTGGATTATTGTTGTTTGTCCCCTCAAGTCGGACATTACACTTTGATGCGAGAACTATGCGAATCGACGCTCGATTCTCTCTTTCATTATATGATCCGGTCCCTATTTTATGTATATTTTCATAAAGGTTTTCGATCAAGACTACAATCGTATCTCACATCATTGGATAGTGCTCGGACTGAGCTTTCTAACGACATATTACACTTTGAATTCCGACAAACGATTTGAAAGATATGACCCCCAAAAGTTGACTCCAAAGTTCGGTATCAGATTCCATTCTGAGCAACCAGGGAGTGCCACATGGCGCCCAATCCCCTTTGTCCAAAAGCAAGCTTTTTTGAATAATTCTCTCTAGATTTTTAGTCCCACATCGGAAATATGAGAGAATTGTCCCAAGTCCCAAGGCTATAAGAATAGCCCTTCCTCTCTTCCAAAAAGGGGGGGGATTGGAGAGAAGGAATATGGTTTTTGCTAATTCCCTTTCTCTAAATAAAGAATCTCTCAAAGTATAAAAATTTAAATGTGTAATCCTTCCTTGAGCCAGGAGACTTAGTCCGATTCGGTTCGGTTTGGTTTTGGCCTTGAAGCACAAGGGTTATCTCCCCTTGTTTCTTGATTAAAGCCAGTTTAAGGTATTTATTTATTTATTTCTTTCAATAGCGATTTAGAATTAGTTTAATTAATAGATTAGTTTCTAATTTCTTAATAATTGATTTATTTAGATTAATTATGTTTAATTAGTTTCAGTTTGGTTCAATACGGTTTATTAGATGTAAATTGATTTATTCTGGTCCAATTAAAGATATTCAAGTTTAATTGATTCTTTTAGATTAGTTAGGTTTAATTGTTTTTTTTTTTTTAACATGTTTACCTTTGATTTGGTTTAGTTTTTTTTTAAATTACTTTTTTTGTTCTTTTAATCTAGGCCCTTAGATTAGGATCTCAAGCCCTAATTTTTCCCCCCATCTTTTCTTCCTTTATTTCTTCTTTTCCCTATAGCAAAAAATCAACCGAACCTGTGCCTCCTTCTTCTTTTCTTCTTTTCTTCTTCTTCTTCTCTTCTTCTCTTTTTCTTCCTAACCAAACCTAACCGAACTCAACTTCTCCTTCTTCTCTTCTTCTCTTCCTCTCTTTTCCTTCCCTGCTGCTGCAACCCCTAACCGGCAGCCACCGAACCCGCTTCTCCTCCTTCTCTTTTTCTTCTTCTTCTTCTCTTTTTCTCTTTTCCTTCCCTGCTGCTGCAACCCCTAACCCACATCTCCTCCTTCTATTTTTCTTCTTAATAATCATCGGGATCGTCAACTTTGAGCCCTACTTTTGGATTAACTTCTGGTTCTGCTTCTTCGGGTTCCACTGCTCCTTTGGGATTTGGATTTCCTTCGAGTGTTGCATCTGGAGCGAGTACCAGTTCACCTCTGTTTGGTGTCGCTTCGTCGTCGTCACCGTTCGGAGCTTCTTCAACTTCAGGTTCTACAGCGACTGTTGGCCCAGCCAGTTCTGCATCTGGACCAAGTACGGGTTCGCCGTTCAGATTTTCTTTTACTTCAGGTTCTGCTGCAACTGCTACAGCTTCTACTGCTCCTTCTGCTTCGATGTTTGGGGTTTCTTCAACTTCATTTTCTACAGGTAATTCTACTCCGGCATTTTCTTCCTCTTTGCTTGGAGTTCCTTTACCAGCTTCCTCGTCTGCGGCTGCAACAAGCGTCTCTTCTTTTCCCAAACTGTATTCTTCCAACTCTAGTTTGTCTTCACCATTTTCGGCCTCTCCACTCCCGTCTCCTTCCTCTTCTATTCCTCCACCGAACCTACAGCCGCACCTTTCTCCTCCTTTCTTCTTCATTTTCTTCTTCTTCTCCTTCTTCTTTTTCTCTTCTTCTTCCCTGCTTAGCAACCAGCCCTGCATGTCCACAAGCTGAGAGTGCACTAAGGAATGTAACATAATTGGGTTTAATTTCATAATCCATTTGCATTTTTTTGAAGAGCTCAAGTGCTTATCTAAGATTTCCATTCTTCCCATACCCATCAATCATGGAAGTCCATGAAAAGCCGTTCTTTTTTGGCATATAGTTGAAAATTCTCTGTGCTCCGTCAGTTCTCCCACATTTTGAGTACATGTCTACAAGTGCACTTCCTAATATCACAAGACAACATTACATTACACGTAGCTGTTGTGGACAGTTTCAAAATCAAGGAAAACATGAACCCATCTGGTTTTTCATTAGAGGAAGTGAGTTTGCGGATCAAATTCAGAGATCCTCCAGCTTGACCTTGTTTGAGGTAGGCTGCAATCATTGAATTATAGGAGGAGATGGTTGGTTTGGGCATTTGATCAAATATCTTTCGGGCATAGGATAAACAACCAGATTTTATGTTGAGAATGAGGAGTCTGATGGAAATGTTGGTGTCGGGTGAAAATCCAATTTTGAGATTGTGGGCATGAATTTTCTGGTCATGGGAAGGGGAATCAGATTGTATGTAGTGCTGCAGAGCTACTGATTAAATACTCCATATTTGTAATACCCACAACCTTTTATTTCATTTATGTTTTCTATGTGGAATCTTCCCCTCCTTTTGTTCTTTGTTTTTCTTTATCCACTCTTGGTTTGATGTTCAGTTTATTTTCCTCTTAATAACGTATGGGACATAGTCTAGGGCGTATGTTAGCAGGGGCGTGGCTGGCCCCTTTCAAACCGGCTCGTAGCATTAGGTGCGTATTGGGGATTTAGGTTTTCCTACTATCTCCTATTTTTTGTACTCCAACCCTCACTCGCATTAATGTAGTGCTAATCTAGATTGATTAAAGTAATGTAGTTTATGTAATTAGTCATTTCAACTGTTGTTTATTTAATTATGGTTTGTTAATTTAGCTTTTTAAATCACTACATTTGATTTCTTCATTCAATTCAATTTATTAAACTTGTGTAATTACCAATCTTTTTCCCTCTAGTGGTTTGTTTATTTTAATGAATCAACTAATTAGTTATTTAATATTGGATAATTAACTAGATTAATTAGTTAAAATATTCTCTTCTCATTAGCTTAATTAGGGTTTTGAAAAATGTTTAACTCATCTTAGGATTAGCTCAAGGTAAACATAATTAGTGCAATTAGGTTTCATAATTAGTTTAATTAAACCGTAGGTTTAGTTTAATCCTCCTACACTAGATTAGGTAGATTAGTAAAAATGCATTCATTTAATGTAATTAATCCGTTTCACTTTTGTAAATTAATTAGGTCTCATTTAATTTATAAATCTTTTTACCAATTAGATTAAGTAGGATTGTAATAATTTATTTCAAATTACTAGGGATTGGGTTTAATTGTTTTAATTAATTCAATTTAGGATCTCACAAATTCATTGATCATCCAACTAGGTCAGGCTCAATTAATCGTATTAGTTTAATTTAGGGCTTCATAAGTTGCTAAACTAATCCTAGGTTTAGGCTTATTTAATTAGCTTAATCTAAGACTCATAATACATTAATTAAATCATTTAGGCTTATTTAATTAGCATAATAATTTCATTATTTGCATCATAACCTAGCTAGCATAATTTAGACACTTGGTTTAGGGTTTTCACATGTCATGCCTAGATACCTAGTTTAGGGTTTTCAATGACCTAGATTTAGGACTAGTTAGTAGGGTAAAAACAAACTTTGGTCAAACAAAAAGAGCCCGGCCTTAGGGTCGGGCAGACTGGGTGCCTAACACCTTCCCAGTCTGTCACTTGACACTTGTCCAGAATCTTGGTGCAAACCAGCCTTATCCATCAGAGTCATTAGTCTCTCTCCCTTGATTGGGGGAGGCATTTATGGGTCCTAGACCCTTTCTAGGTGGCGACTCCCTTTTACACATAACGTGTATCCCACCTTGGCATTTGATGACCAGGGGATACTATCTCATCTCATTAGGGTCAAACCCTAGCGTGTGTACACGCGCTACGTGCCATATCGCGATCCCGGGGGCGGAGGTCCATGATACCTACACAACCTTTGGAAGACATCCAAAATTTAGTTTTCAGAAAAATACATTAAAATGGATTTTTCATAGTTTTTTGAATTTAATATGTTTTTTAATATTAAAAAATTAATAAAAAAATAAATATTTATCCGAAAACTATGATTTTTATATGAAAATAATCTTTGGATTTTTCATTAATTTCATACCAAGTTTCATTTGATTTGGATATTTTAAGCTAAAAAAATAGAGCTTTTGGTATATGGAGGAATGCATTTCAAAGTCGTGCCTAGGTGCGGAGGTGTTTGCATGCCTCATGCCGCAAGTGTTACAAAGCGACATTAACTTAGGTCTCTGGAGAACATAGGTTTGCAAGCTTGCAAGTGGAGACAGATCACGAGTCCCTCCCCCCTCCCCCGCCCCCACTTTTGTTTTTAAAAAGAAAATTGCATTCTCGTGGGTTTGTTGCTTGCAAGAGTTTTCTCATGCTTGGTTTTGTGGCCTTTATGGTATTTGGAGAAATGCGTTTCTAAGTCGTGCCTAAGTGCGGAGGTGTTTTCACGCCACCTGCTGGAAGTGTTATAATACGGCATTAATGTGGGTCTCTGATGAACATAGGTTGCAAGCTTGCAAGGGGAGACAAATCACATGTCCCTTCCCTTCTCCCCTTGTTCATTTAAAAAATTTGCATTATCATGGG
>NW_024868286.1:505767-510767 GCF_013358625.1 Macadamia integrifolia
GCCAGATGGGGAGCTCAAGGGGTCTTTACAAGGTGCTCTCAACACCATAGTAAGTAACCAAGAGGAGATGGTTGCCACCTTTAAGGCTTAAGTATGCAAAGGGGTTGAATAAGGTGGAAGCTCAATTTGGAGAAGAAGTATGGGAAGAGTTCGAGGGCAGTGGCGAGGGAAGCCACTACCTCTCATGACATGTCTAAAGGAGAGGCACTAAGGCACAAGCGTGATAAGAGGAATCGGTTCAAGCCTAGAGACAAGTGATTCCTATGTGATGAGCTACATTGGTTTAGGGATTGCCCCAGGAGGAAAGCTCTTAGTGCCTTATTGGAGGGAGAGGGCTAAGAGGAAAAGCCACCATGCAAGGGGTCCCCAATGCAACGTGGTGCCACCAGGGCCGAGATAGGGGTCAAGGCCCTTAACACTCAAAAGGGGTTTATGTCTGCAAAAGTGTGCATCAATGCGAAGCCCACACAGGCGAAGGTAGATACAGGAGCCACACACAACCTTGCCTTGACGAAGGAGGCAAAGGAACTCAGGCCAAGGGCGTCCTAAGGCTATCAACTCCAAAGAATTCCCCATAATATTGCTTGAGGGGTCGAGATGAACCTTGGGTCTAAAAGAGTTATCCAACACCATCTAAGGGCTAGGTGCTTTCTTACCCTTAGACCGGAGGGCAAGACAATGAGAATTTGGGAGCAAGCCATCCATGCCAAGAAGAGGAAGATGCAAACGAGAGAACGGAGACAACCAAACGACGTTGTAGGAGGCTCAAGTTATATGACAACAACAAGAACCCCAATAGGTGTTACTCCTTGTGAGAGGGAGGCTAATTTGGTTGCTAGTCCAATCATCTAGAGACACAAACTATCTCCTTACGTGGAGTATTTAGTCAAGTGGAAGGGGCAACCAGAGAGCGATACGAGATGGGAGACAACTGGCATGCTAGACAGCTCATGAATAAAAGTATCACAAGGAGGTTGTGATGAGGGCATCACAGATTTTGGTGGGGGAGAGTGTCATGACCTGCCCAACATAGTTCCATGGGCCTAGCTCACTAAGCCCATGGACTTAGGCCATTGGGCTAAGTAAGGTCCAAGTTCTAGAGTTTTCTACAAAGGTGAAGTAACAATAGATATTTTATTATAGATATTTGTAGAAGATATTCATAGCAGATATTTTGGGAGAGATTTCTAGAGCTCCACTAAGGAGGTAGGAAGCTTCTAGTTTCCTCCCTAACCGTTGGATGGAGGACATTTGTAAATATCTTAGCCATCCATTGTAATTGGGGTAGGTGTTGCCTCATTTGGCAAAGATACTCACCAAGGACCAACTAAGAGTGTTCAACCAAGCAAGTGAGTTCTCAAGCCTTGTACTCAAGAGTTCTCTAGTGCAATACAAGTTCATTCTTCTCAAACTCACTCTTGTGTTCACTTCTTCTCTTCCCAAGTCCTTTAAGAAGGGTGGTTAGGCTAACTTAGTGCAAGTGGAAGTGCTAACTGCCGGCACGGTTGCTTAGAAAGGTCTAAAGCCGTGACAATGTGCTCTTGAATGGCCCAAGTGTGTGCCTACGCGTGCCCCCATGTGTTGACTCCATGTGCCCATGTGTGCACATTGAATGGCCGCACAACACCCCAAGTGTTGACTATATGTGCACATTGAATGGCCCAAGTGTTGCCTAACTGTTCCCATGCATGCCCACAACTGTTGCCTAAGTGTGCACCAAAGTGTGCCTGTGCGTGCTCTTGAATGCCCCAAGTGTCGCCTTAAGTATGCCTATACGTGTCCCCATGTGTTGAATAAGTGTGTCTACGCGTGCACCCAAGTGTAGCCCAATTGTTGCCGAATTGTGCTCTTGAATGCCCCAAAGGTTGCCTAAGTGTGCTCTTGAATGCCGCAAGTGTGCACATATACGTGCCCATGACTATGCCTACGCATGCCCCCCTAAGTGTGCCTAAGTGCATATGAAGGCAGTGCACAAGGCAGCAGTACCACACGCACGGCCGCACAAGGTGCATGCATGGTGGCAGGCTACTGCGCACTTGGCCGCAATCAAGGCCTTACTGCACGGACGATGTTGCACGCACGGGTGCAAGTATGGCAATGCTACCCCACACAAGGTTGCAGGCCATAGCACGCATGACTACTGGCATGGATGCACATGTCGCGTGCATGATGGCAGGTTGTCTTGCACACTGCTGCACTATCGACCGCGCAAGGTTGCGGGCATGGCCGCACATGCTGTGCCCCTGGCTGCCCTACCACTCGCAAGGTTGCGTGCATTGCCAGACGTGCCGCGCACGCGGTTGCAGGCACGACTGCACCACCACGAGCAAGGTTCCGTTGCGTGGTCGCATATGCATAGCACATGGCTGCACTACCACGTGCAAGTTCGCGAGCATGGCCTCCCATGTGGCGATCTTGATGGCTGGCATGGCCACACATGCTATGGGTATTTCAGCACATGGCACGAGCAAGGTTGCAGGCATTGCTGCACTTCTTTGCCCACGTCTGTAGTCCACCATGCACATCGCCGCACACACATGGGTGTTGCCATGGTCCCCATGGCCCATGCAACGGTGGCTCCTTTGCTGCCTTCGGTTGCACACAAGGCACCAACTGCTACACACGTCAAGGCCTTACCCGCACAACATTGTTTGGGTCTTTAAATCATGTTGTGCAAAACATCCCTTTGGGTTAGAAAAGCCTTGCAATTGGCTATTTGGCACTCAAAGTACAATCATTTTCACTTAAACCTCGCATTTCCATTTTTTTGTTATTTTTTGTAATGTTTCAATCATAAAATATTAAAAAATATCAAAATAAGTTGGAATGGTCCAATATCTTTTCAGAACATTCTATCAACCTTTGGAAGACATCCGAAATTTAGTTTTCAGAAAAATACATTAAAATAAAATTTTCATAGTTTTTTGAATTTAATATTTTTTTAATATTAAAAAATTAATAAAATAAATAGATATTTATCAAAAAATATGATTTTTATATGAAAATAATAAATGGATTTTCCTTAATTTTATACCAAGTTTCATTTGATTTGGATATTTGAAGCTCAAAAAATAGTCCGGTATATTTTTTAGGTGGGGTCAGGTCTCCTTCTGGAAAGGGGCAAAGAGCATAAGAGCTACCTTAAGGGAGGGGGGTGCCACTCTCCCCGGGTGGTTTCTGAGGGGCTGTATAGTGGGGTAGCAGACAATGAGCAGGCATGGTAGGCAAACCCAAAAGACCCATGGCATGGGAAAAAAAGTGAAATAGCACGTCGATTTCAATGAGTTGGCCTTGGTGTGCGTCGAGGCCTGCCACTGCATGCGGCTCGATGCGCATGGTTGCCTGCCTTGCGTGCCTTGACCCCATAGCCACTGTCACATGTGCCAGTCACGGCACAGCATACCAAACGAAGGTGCACGTCCTTGCTAATGGTCAGCCCTTCTGTCGCACAACGCCGCCCCCCCTTCTGTCGCATAACATTGCCTGCCACCGTGGGCTACTAGGCGCACATGGCTACCTACCATGCGTTGCCACACCCCTACTTCTGCTGCCACATGTGTCCATCGATGCACAGCATGCCCAACGAAGGCATGGTGTGTGAAAACTTGTACAAGGCGCGTCCATCCCGACGGTCATCCCCTCTGCTACACACAGTTGCCTGCCATTGTGTGCTGCTGGGTGCACATGGCCGCCTGCCTTGTGTTGTTGTGCCTCCACATCTTCAGCAACATGCGTCTGTCATCGTACAGTATTCCCAAGAGTGTCATGGCATGTGCAAAACACCCACACGGAATGTCGATTTTGAAGATTTGGCCCTTGGTGTGCGTTGCGCCTGCCATGGCATGCTACCTAGCCCTCATGGTTGCCTACTATATACTGCTATGCCTCAATAGTTGTTGCCTCCTACGCTCATAGCTGCAGAGAAAGCCCAACAAAGGCTTGGCATGTATGTGAAAACAAGTACATGGCTCGTCTGTCCAGATGGTCAGCCCATCTGCCGCACACCACTACATGCACCCGTGTGCGGCTGGGTGTGCATGGCTCCCTACCTTCCACTGCCATGCCCCCACAGTTGCTGTTACATGTGTTCGTAGCTGCACAGCATTTGAAAACAAGTAAATGGCCAATACATCCCAATGTTCATCCCCTCTGTCACACACTGATGCCTGCCACCTTGGGTTGTTGGGTGCGCAAGGGTTCTTGCCTTGTGCTGCCGTGCCCCCACAGCTATTGCCAAATGTGCCCGTAGTCGCATGGCATACCCAAGATTGGCCTAGCATGTGAAAATCACCATCAAGGCGTGTTGGTTCCGACGACTGCCTTTGATGTATGTTGTGGCTTGCCATGGCGTGCTACTGGGCATGCATGGTTCCCTGCATAGCTGCTGCCACATATGCCGATAGCCACATGACATTCCCAAGAGTTGCATAGCATGTGAAGGACAGCAACACGGCATGATGGTCCAGATGATTAGCCTCTTGTTTTGCACCTTGGCCGGCCAATGCGTGCTGGTGGGTTTGTATGGCTGCCTGCACACTGCACCTACACCCTCACCGTAGCCTACTACCACTTTTGCTAGTTTTTTTACAGCATGCCCAAGAGAGTTATGGCATGTGAAAAACGTGGAAATGACACGTTGGTCCCCTTGATTAATCCCATCTAGGCACCGTGGTAGTTTGACGTGCTTTGCTTCCTACCATGTGCAGTTGTGTTAGTACCACTTTTTGCGAGTGTGGCCATAGTCACGCATTTCCTCCCCTCTTTGCTCTTTGGCTTGTCGTCATATGTAGGTCATGGTGCAAGGGGTGGGCTGCTGTCTACATTGACAGGCCCAATAAATGGGTTCCACGGAATCATTGGTCAAGTCAGTGTGCACAATAAATAATTGTTTGGTCCCCCCCATCCCATTATTATTTTTTTTTAAATTACATTATCATGGGTTTGTTGCTTGCAAGGGTTTTTTCTTGGTCGATTTTTTGGCCTATGCTATTTGGAGAAGT
>NW_024868286.1:513267-518267 GCF_013358625.1 Macadamia integrifolia
CTCCACGGCCAACTTCTTAGAGGGACTATGGCCGTTTAGGCCATGAAAGTTTGAGGCAATAACAAGTATGTGATGCCCTTAGATGTTGTGGGTCGCATGCACTACAGTGATGTATTCAACGAGTCTATAGCCTTGGCCGACGAGCCCGGGTAATCTTTAGAAATTTCATCATGATGGGGATAGATCATTGTAATTGTTGGTCTTCAACAAGGAAATCCTAGTAAGTGCGGGTCATCAGCTCGCGTTGACTATGTCCCTGCCCTTTGTACACTCCGCCCATCGATCCTACTAATTGAATGGTCCGGTGAAGTATTCGGATCGCGGCAATGTGGGTGGTTCACCTCCGTTGACGTCGCAAGAAGTCCACTGAAACATATCATTTAGAGGAAGGAGAAGTCGTAACAAGGTTTCTATAGGGGAACTTGTGAAAGGATCATTGTCGATACCAGCCCAGCAAGACCTGTGAACATGTTGTATT
Organism: Macadamia integrifolia; assembly: GCF_013358625.1. NCBI lineage: Eukaryota > Viridiplantae > Streptophyta > Magnoliopsida > Proteales > Proteaceae > Macadamia > Macadamia integrifolia. The sequence continues at coordinate 513,746 of NW_024868286.1, forward strand.
ACGCCATCAAGGTAGGGCGTGGGAGCGTGAGCTCCTTCCTTCCCGACCCTTGTAAAAGGTTGGCCTGCAATCCTTCGTAGCATTCAACACAAACATAACCACCGGCACAGTCGGTGCCAAGGAACTCACAACGGAAAGGACATGACATCATTGTGCCTTTGGTGTGGTGTGGTCATTCTAGAACCGAATCTATCTTAACGACTCTCGGCAATGGATATCTCAGCTCTTGCATCAATGAAGAACATAGCAAAATGCGATACTTGATGTGAATTGCAGAATCCCGTGAACCATCGAGTCTTTGAACGCAAGTTGCACCCTAGGACATCGGGCTGAGGGCACGCCTGCCTGGGCATCACGCGTCATGTTGCCCCACCTCCTTTGCCCCTTGTGGTGGTGGTACGGAGCGAAGATTGGCCCCCCGTGTCTCTGCTTGAGGTGCGATCGTCCCAAAGTCAAGGGCCCTTGTGTGGCAAGTGTCACGATGAGTGGTGGTTTGAGCCACTTTGCCATTGTTTGGACATCATGTGCGTGTTCTGCTCCCATTGGGCTCTGGTGACCCTAATTTCCGTTCGATGGCATTTCAACTGCGACCCTAGGTCAGGCGGGGTGACCCACTGAGTTTAAGCATATCAATAAGCAGAGGACAAGAAACTTACGAGGATTCCCTTAGTAACAGCGAGCGAACCGGGAAGAGCCCAACTTGAGAATCAGGCGGTTTAGTCATTCAAATTGTAGTCTTTAGAAGCATCCTCAGCGGCGGACCAGAGAGGGTGAAATCCCCATCATGTCCGTACCCTGTTGCACTACGAGGAGCTATCAGCGAGTCGGGTTGTTTGGGAATACAGCCCCAATTGGGCGGTAAATTCCATCCAAGGCTAAATATGGGTGAGAGAACGGTAGCGAACAAGTACCGCGAGGGAAAGATGAAAAGGACTTTGAAAATAGAGTCAAAGAGTGCTTGAAATTGTTAGGAGGGAAGAGGATGGGGGCCGGCGATGCGTCTCGATCGGATGCGGAACAGTTAATAGCCGATCTATCGCTCGACTCGGGGCGTGGACCGATGTGGATTGCGGCGGCGTCCCAAGCCCGAGTTGTCACGTTATGCCTGAGGAGATGTCGTCGCCACAATCATGGTAGGTAGCATGCACCTCGATGGCATGCCTATTGGCAACTGCATGCTTCGGGCATCAGCCTGTCGAGCTCCCCCTTCGACCAGTCTTGAAACACGGACCAAGGAGTCTGACATGCGTGCAAGTAAAACCTGTAAGGCGTAAGGAAGCTGACTGGTGGGATCCCTTGTGGGTTGCACCATCGACCGACCTTGATCTACTGTGAAGGGTTCGAGTGAGAGCATACCTATCGAAACCCGAAAGATGGTGAACTATGCCTGAGCGGGTTGAAGCCAGAGGAAACTCTGGTGGAGGCCCACAGCGATACTGATGTGCAAATCGTTCATTTGACTTGGGTATAGGGGAGAAAGACTAATCAAACCAAATAGTAGCTGGTTCCCTCTGAAGTTTCCCTTAGGATAGCTGGAGCCCGCGGGCGAGTTTTATCGGGTAAATCCAATGATTAGAGGCATCAGAGGCGCAACACCCTCGACCTATTCTCAAAATTTAAATAGGTAGGATGGAGTGGCTGCTTCGTTGAGCCGCTCCATGGAATTGAGAGCTCCAAGTGGGCCATTTTTGGTAAGAAGAACTGGTGATGAGGGATGAACCGGAAGTCAGGTTACAGTGTTGGATTGCACACTAACCTAGAACCCACAAAGGGTGTTTTTCGATTAAGACAGCAAGACGGTGGTCATGGAAGTCAAAATTCTCTAAGGAGTGTGTAACAACTCACCTGCCGAATCAACTAGCCCCAAAAATAGATAGCATTGATGCGCGCAACCTGTACCCGGCCATCGAGGCAACTGCCAGGAGTTGATGAGTAGGACACGGTGGTTGCCGTAAAACCTGGGGCGTGAGCCTGGGCGGAGCAGCCGTCGGTGCAGATCTTGGTGGTAGTAGAAAATATTCAAATGAGAACTTTGAAGGCCAAAGAGGGGAAAGGTTCCATGTGAACCACACTTGCACATGGGTTAGTCGATCCTAAGGGACGGGAGAAGCCCATCAGAGGGTGTGTACACGTGCATGCTCCTAAAGGGAATAGGATTAAAATTCTCGAACCGGGACATGGCGGTTGACGGCAACGTTAGGAAGTCTGGAGACGTTGGCGGGGGCCTCGGTAAGAGTTATCTTTTCTATTTAACAACCTGCCCACCCTGAAAATGGCTCAGTCAGAGGTAGGGTCCAGTGGCTCGAAGAGCACTACACGTCACGTGATGTCCGGTGTGCCCCCGGTGGCCCTTGAAAATTTGGAGGACCAAGTACTGACCACGCCCGGTTGTACTCATAACCGCAGCAGGTCTCCAAGGTGAATAGCCTCTGGTTAATGGAACAATATGGGCAAGGGAAGTCAAAAAAATGGATCTGTAACCTCGGGAAAAGGATTGGCTCTGAGGGCTAGGCAAAAGGGTCCCAGTCCCGAACCCATCGGCTGTCGGTGGACTGCTCGAGCTATTTTCGCAGTGAGAGCTGGTAGCCACAAGCCGATCTGGGGACGGACTGGGAATGGCCCCCTCAGGGGCCTTCCCCAGGCATCGAACAATCGACTCAGAACTGGTACGGATAAGGGGAATCTGACTGTTTAATTAAAACAAAGCATTACGATGGTCCCTACGGATGCTCACGCAATATGATTTATGCCCAACGCTCTGAATGTCAAAGTGAAGAAATTCAACCAAGCGTGGGTAAAAGGCGAGAGTAACTATGACTCTCTTAAGGTAGCCAAATGCCTCGTCATCTAATTAGTGACGCGTATGAATGGATTAACGAGATTCCCACTGTCCCTGTCCACTATCCAGGGAAACCACAACTAAGGGAATGGGCTTGGTAGAATCAACGGGGAAAGAAAACCTTGTTGAGCTTGACTCTAGTCCGACTTTGTCAAATGACTTGAGAGGTGTAGGATAAGTGGGAGCTGGAAATGGCACAAGTGAAATACCACTACTTTTAATGTTATTTTACTTACTCCGTGAGTCAGAGGCAGGGCTCTGCCCCTCCTTTTGGACCCAAGGCCCGCCTTGGCGGGGCGATCAGGGCAGAGGACATTGTCAGGTGGGGAGTTTGGTTGGGGCGGCACATTTGTTAAAAGATAACGCAGGTGTCCTAAGATGAGCTTAACGAGAACAGAAATCTCGTGTGGAACAAAAGGGTAAAAGCTCGTTTGATTCTGACTTCCAGCATGAATACGAACGGTGAAAGCGTGGCCAATCGATCCTTTAGACCTTCAGAATTTGAAGCTAGAGGTGTCAGAAAAGTTACCACAGGGATAACTGGCTTGGGGCAGCCAAGCGTTCATAGCGACATTACTTTTCGATCCTTCGATGTCGGATCTTCCTATCATTGCGAAGCAGAATTCACCAAGTGTTGGATTGTTCACCCACCAATAGGGAACGTGAGCTGGGTTTAGACCGTCGTGAGACAGGTTAGTTTTACCCTACTGATGACAGTGTCGTGATAGTAATTCAACCAAGTACGAGAGAAACTGTTGATTCACACAATTGGTCATCGCGCTTGGTTGAAAAGCCAGTGGCGTGAAGCTGCCATGTGCCGGATTATGACTGAACCCCTCTAAGTCAGAATCCAAGCTAAAGAAGCGATGCCTCAACCCGTCGCCCATTTTTCGACCTACAGTAGGGGCCCTCCGGCCCCAGAGGCACATGTCATTGGCTAAGCCCCCGCAGTGGACGTGTTGTGTGGGCTGCCTTGAAGCATAATTCCTGTCGGGCGATGGGTAGAATCCTTTGCATATGACTTAAATACACGACGAATTATTGTAAGTTGTAGAGTGGCCTTGCTGCCCCGATCCACTAAGATTCAACCCCGTGTCGCATCGATTTATCCCCCCGTCTTTTTCTCCTTTTCTTTCCCCCTAAATATTTTTAATTCTACCCCCACACCCTCCTAAGGCTAGGATTGTCCACGCGTGGCCCCAAGTATGCCCCTAAGTGTTAACTGCCCCTAAGTGTTGCCCAAGTGAAGTGTGCCTATACATGCATATTGAGTGCCACTAAGTGTACACGTTGTTATGACCTACCCAACATAGGCCTTTGGACTTAGGCCATTGGGCTAAGTAAGGTCCAAATTCTAGAGTTTTCTACGAAGGTGTAGTAACTATAGATAATTTTATTGTAGATATTTCTAGAAGATATTTATAGGATATATTTTGGGAGAGATTTCTAGAGTTTTCCACTAAGGAGGTGGGAAGCGTCTAGTTTCCTCCCCAACCATTGGATGGAGGACGTTTGTAAATATCTTAGCCATCCATTGTAACTTGGGGTGCCTACAAATAGGTGTTGCCTCATTTGGCAAAGACACTCACCAAGGACCAACCAAGAGAGTTTAACCGAGCAAGTGAGTTCTCAAGCCTTGTACTCAAGAGCTCTCTAGTGCAATACAAGTTCATTCTTCTCAAA
>NW_024868286.1:523267-533267 GCF_013358625.1 Macadamia integrifolia
TTCTTCTCAAACTCACTCTTGTGTTCACTTCTTCTCTTCCCAAGTCCCTTAAGGAGGGTGGTTAGGCTGACTTAGTGCTAGTGGGAGTGCTAAGAGCCAGCGCGGTCTCTTAGAAAGATCTAAGGCCGTGATAGTTGTGGTATCAGAGCTCCGGTTGCGAGGGAGCCAAGCTTGTGGGATAGGAGACAGGCAAGCTAAAACTGTTGAATAGAGACCAACACCTACACAAGTAAACAAAGAAGGAGCGAAGGCAAGTCTGTCGAGTTTGGCATCGCTATGGGGCCTCGCTTAGCTCGAGGGGAGCAAGTATTGGCCGAGGCAAAGTGGGGAGGAGCTCAAAGGCCATGTGGAGCTCTGGGAGGAGCTTGATGGCCAGATGGGGGAGCACAAGGGGTCCCTACAAGGTGCTCTCAACACCATAGTAAGTAACCAAGAGGAGATGGTTGCCACCTTCAAGGCTCAAGTATGCAAAGGGGTTGGATAAGGTGGAAGCTCGTATTGGAGAAGAAGTATGGGAAGAGTAGGAGGACAGCAGCGAGGGAAGCCACTACCTCTTATGACTTGTCTAAAGGAGAGGCACTAAGGCATAAGCGTGATAAGAGGTGGTTCAAGCCTAGAGACAAGTGATTCCCATGTGATGAGCTACATTGGTTTAGGGATTGCCCCAGGAGGAAAGCTCTTAGTGCCCTATTGGAGGAAGAGGGCCAAGAGGAAGAGCCACCTTGCATGGAGTCCCTAATGCAGCATCGTGCCAGCAAGGCCGAGATAGGGGTCAAGGCCCTTAACTCTCAAAAGGGGTTGATGTGTACAAAAGTGTGCATCAATGGGAAGCCCACACAAGCGAAGGTAGATGCAGGAGCCACACACAACCTTGCCTTGATGGAGGAGGCAAAGGAACTCGGGCCATGGTTGTCCTAAGGCTATCAACTCCAAAGAATGCCCCATATATATTGTTGCTCGAGGGGTCGAGACAAACCTTCGGACTAAAGGAGTTCTCCAACACCATCCAGGGGCTAGGTGCTTACTTGCCCTTGGATGGGAGGGAAAGAAAAGGAGAATTTGGTAGCAAGCCATCCATGCCAAGAAGAGGAAGATGCAAACGAGAGAACAGAGCCAACCATACGACATTGTAGGAGGCACAAGTTATGTGACTACAGAAGAACCCTAATAGGCGTTACTCCTTACGGGAGGGAGGCTAATTTGGTTGCTGATCCAATCATCCAGAGACACAAACTATCTCCTTACGTGGAGTATTTAGTCAAGTGGAAGGGGCGACCAGAGAGCGAGACGAGATGGAAGACAACTGGCATGTCGAGACAGCTCATGAATAAAAGTACCACAAGAAGGTTGTGACGAGGGCGTCGTAGATTTAGGTGGGGGAGAGTGTCACGATCTTCCCAATATAGGCCCACGGGCCTAGCTCACCAATCCCATGGACTGAGGCCATTGGGTTATGTAAGGTCCAAGTTCTAGAGCTTTCTACAAAGGTGTGGTAACAATAGATATTTTATTGTAGATATTTGTAGAAGATATTCATAGGAGATATTTTGGGAGAGATTTCTAGAGCTCCGCTAAGGAGGTGGGAAGCTTCTATTTTCCTCCCCAACCGTTGGATGGAGGACATTCGTAAATATCTTAGCCATCCATTGTAACTTGGGGTAAGAGTTGCCTCATTTGGCAAAGGCACTCACCAAGGACCAACCAAGAGTGTTCAACCAAGCAAGTGAGTTCTCACGCCTTGTACTCAAGAGCTCTCTAGTGCAATACAAGTTCATTCTTCTCGAACTCACTCTTGTGTTCACTTCTTCTCTTCCCAAGTCCCTTAAGAAGGGTGGTTAGGCTGACTTTGTGCAAGTGGGAGTGCTAAGAGCCGGCGCAGTCTCTTAGAAATGTCTAAGGCCATAACAACGTGCTCTTGAATGGCCCAAGTGTGTGCCTACGCGTGCCCCCAAGTGTTGACTACATGTGCCCATGTGTGCACATTGAATGGACGCACAACACCTCAAGTGTTGACTACATGTGCACATTGAATGGCCCAAGTGTTGCCTAACTGTGCCCATGTATGCCCACAACTGTTGCCTCTGTGTGCACCCAAGTGTGCCTGTGCGTGCTCTTCAATGCCCCAAGTGTCGCCTTAAGTGTGCCTATACGTGCCCCCAAGTGTTGATTAAGTGTGCCTACGCGTGCACCCAAGTGTAGCCCAAGTGTCGCCTAATTGTGCTCTTGAATACCCCAAATGTTGCCTAAGTGTGCTCTTGAAAGCCGCAAGTGTGCACATATACGTGCCCATGACTATGCCTATGCCTATGCGTGCCCCCCTAAATATGCCTAAGTGCATATGAAGGCAATGCACAAGGCTGTAGTACCGTACGCACAGCCGCACCAGGTGCATGCATGGTGGCAGGCTGCAGCGCACTTGGCCAAAATCAAGGCCTTACCACACGGACGCTGTCGTGAGCACGAGTGCAAGCATGGCTGCCTACGTAGCACAAGGTTGCAGGCCATCACGCGCACGACTGTGGGCAAGGCTGCACTATCGCGCTCATGGATGCAAGCATGGCTGCACATGCCGCGTGCATGATGGCAGGCTGTCTTGCACATGGCTACACTACCAAGCGTGCAAGGTTACAGGCATGGCTGCACATGCCGCGCCCCTGGCTGCCCTACAACTTGCAAGGTTGCGTACGTTGCTGCACACCGCCCTCCAGGTCGCACGCATGGCTGCATATGCCATGCCCATCGCTGCCTCGTCATACTCCTGGTTTCGGGAGTTTCCGGATGTGCCACTCATGAGGTTGCCTGCACGGCTACACCGCCGCGCGAAAGGTTTCTTTGCGTCGTCGCACATGCATCGCGCATGGCTGCACTATGGTGCACAAGTTCGCGGGCATGGCCTCCCATGCGGCAATCATGATGGCTAGCATGGCCGCACATGCCACAGGCTTTTCAGCACATGGCGCGCGTAAGGTTGTAGGCATTGCTGCACTTCTATGCCCACATCCGTAGTCCTCTGTGCACATAGCCGCATGCACATGGCTCACACATGGGTGTCGTCGTGGTCCCTATGGCCCATGCAACAGAGGGTCCTTTGCGGCCTTTGGCTGCACACGAGGCACCGACTGCTACACACTTCAAGGCCATGGCAGCACAACATAGTTTGGGTCTTTAAATCATGTTGTGCAAAACATCCCTTTGGGTTAGAAAAGCCTTACAATTGTCTATTTGGCACTCAAGGTACAATCATTTTCACTTAAACCCCGCAATTCCATTTTTTTGGGTATTTTTCGTAATGCTTCAATTATAAAATATAAAAAATATCAAGATATGTTGGAATGGCCCAATATATTTTCAGAACATTCTATCAACCCTTGAAAGGCATCCAAAATTTAGTTTCCAGAAAAATACATTAAAATGAATTTTTTATAGCTTTTTTAATTTAATATGTTTTTTAATATTAAAATATTAATAAAAAACTAAATATTTATCAGAAAACTATGATTTTTATATGAAAATTTTTCCTTAATTTCATACCAAGTTTCATTTGATTTGGAGAATTGAAGCTCAAAAAATAGTCTGGTATATTTTTTGGGGGGGTCATGTCTCCTTCTGGAAAGGGGCAAAGATCATAAGAGATACTTGAGGGAGGGGGGTGCCACTCCCCAGGTGGTTTCCTAGGGGCTGTATAGTGGGGTAGCAGACAATGAGCAGGCATGGTTGGCAAACCCAAAAGACCCATGGCATGGGAAAAAAAAGTGAAATGGCACGTCGGTTTCGATGAGTTGGCCCTTGGTGTGCTCCGAGGCCTGCCACTACGAGCAGCTGGACGTGCATGGCTGCCTACCTTGCATGCCATGACCCCACAGCTACTGTCACATGTGCCAGTCGCAGCACAGAATGCCCAACGAAGGTGCATGTCCATGCGAATGGTCAGCCCTTCTATCTCACAACGTCGCCCCCTTCTGTCGCATAGCATTGCCTGCCACCGTGGGCTACTAGGCGCACATGGCTACCTGCCATGCGCTGCCATGCCCCCACTTCTACTACCACATGTGCCCGCCGATGCAAAGCATGCCCAATAAAGGCATGGCGTGTGAAAACATATACATGGTGCGTCCGTCCCGACGGTCATCCCCTATGCCGCACACATTTGCCTACCATTGTGTGTTGCTAAGCGCGTATGGCTGCCTGCCTTGCACTGTCATGCCTCCACATCTTCAACCACATGCGTCTGTCACCGTACAGCATGCCCAAGAGTGGCATGGCATGTGCAAAACACCCGCACGGTATGTTGGTTTTAAAGATTTGGCCCTTGGTGTGTGTTGCGCCTGCCACGGCATGCTGCTTGGCCCTCATGGTTGCCTAATATATACCGCTATGCCTCAACGGCTGTTGCCTCTTATGCTCGTAGCTACAAAGAAAGCCCAACAAAGGCTTGGCGTATATGTGAAAACAAGTACATGGCTCGTCTGTCCAGATGGTCAGCCCATCTGCCACACACCACTACCTGCAACCGTGTGCTGCTGGGTGCACATGGCTCCCTACTTTCCGCTGCATGCCCCCACAGTTGCTGTCACATGTGTCCATAGCTGCATAGCATTTTCAAGAGAGGCATGGCATTTGAAAACAAGTAAATGACCAAGGCATCCTGATGTCCAGCCCCTCTGCCACACACCGCTGCCTGCTACCCTGGGCTATTGGGTGCGTAAGGGTTCCTGCCTTGTGCTTTTGTGTCCCCACAGCTACTGCCAGATGCACCCCTAGTGGCATGGTATGTGAAAATCACCATCAAGTCACGTTGGTTCCGATGACTGCCTTTGATGTGTGCTGTGGCCTACCATGGCGTGTTGCTGGGATTGCGTGGCTCCCTGCATAGCTGCTGCCACATTCGTCGGTAGCCACACAACATGCCAAAGAGTTGCATGGCATGTGAAGGATAGCAATATGGCATGATGGTCCGAATGATTAGCCCCTTGTTTTGCACCTTGGCTGGCCAATGTGTGCTGGTGGGTTTGCATGGCTACCTGCACACTGCACCTACACCCTCACCGCAGCCTACTACCACTTTTGCTAGTTTTTGTAAGCATGCCTAAGAGAGTTATGGCATGTGAAAAACGTGGAAATGACGCATTGGCCCCATTGATTAATCCCATCTAGGTAACGTGGCAGTTTGACGTGCTTTGCTTCCAGCCATGTGCAGTTGTGTCAATGCCACTTTTTGCGAGCGTGGCCATAGTCATGCATTTCCACCCCTCTTTGCTCTTTGGATTGTCATCATATGTAGGTCATGGTGCAAGGGGTGGGCTGTTGTCTACATTGACATGCCCAATCATTGGTCAAGTCAATGGGCACAATAAATATTTGGTTGGTCCCCCCTCCCCATCCCATTGTTTTTTTTTTTAACTTACATTATCATGGATTTGTTACATGCAAGGGTTTTTTTTCGGTCGGTTTTGTGGCCTATGCTATTTGGAGAAGTGCGTTTCTAAGTCGTGCCTAGGTGTGGAGGTGTTTGCATGTCTTTTTGCGGCCAGTGTTATAATACGACATTAACGTGGCTCTCTGGAGAACATAGGTTGCAAGCTTGCAGGTGGAGGTAGATCATGAGTCCCTCCCCCTCCTTACTTTAAAAAAAAAAAATTCATTCTCATGGGTATGTTGCTTGCAAGAGTTGTGTCATGCTCGGTTTTGTGGCCTTTGCTATTTGGAGGGATGCATTTCTAAGTCATGCCCAGGTGCGAAGGTGTTTGCATGCCTCCTGCCGCAAGTGTTATAATGTGACATTAACGTGGGTCTTTGGAGAACATAGGTTTGCAAGCTTGCAGGTGGAGACAGATCACGAGTCCCTCCCCCTCCCCCCCCCCCCCTTTTGTTTTTAAAAAGAAAATTGCATTCTCGTGGGTTTGTTTCTTGCAAGAGTTTTCTCATGCTCGGTTTTTTGGCCTTATGGTATTTGGAGAAATGCGTTTCTAAATCGCGCCTAGGTGCAGAGGTGTTTGGATGCCTCCTATCGGAAGTGTTATAATACGACATTAACGTGGGTCTCTGATGAACATAGGTTGCAAGCTTGCAAGTGGAAACAAATCACAGGTCCCTTCCCCCCTCCCCTTGTTCTTTTAAAAAATTTGCATTATCAAAGGTTTGTTGCTTATAAGTGCTTTCTCATACTCGATCTTGTGGCCTTTGCTATTTGGCAAATCATGCTTCTAAGTCGCGCCTAGGTGCGGAGGAGTTTGCATGTCTCCTACTCAAGTGTTATAATACAATATTAACGTGGGTCTTTGGAGAACGTAGGTTGCAAGCTTGTAGGTGGAGATAGATCTCGAGTCCCTCGACCCTTGTTGATTGTCGAGGGTAGAATCCTTTATAGATGACTTAAATACGCAGTTAACCATTGGATGGAGGACGTTTGTATATATCTTAGCCATCCATTGTAACTTCGGGTGCCTACAAATAGGTGTTACCTCATTTGGCAAAGACACTCACTAAGGACCAACCAAGAGTGTTCAACCGAGCAAGTGAGTTCTCAAGCCTTGTACTAAAGAGCTCTCTAGTGCAATACAAGTTCATTCTTCTCAAACTCACTCTTGTGTTCACTTCTTCTCTTCCCAAGTCCCTTAAAGGGGGATGGTTAGGCTGACTTAGTGCTAGTGGGAGTGCTAAGAGCCAGTGCAGTCTCTTAGAAGGGTCTAAGGCCATGACAGTTGTGGTATCAGAGTGTCGGTTGTGAGGGAGCCAAGCTTGTGAGATAAAAGTCAGGTGAGCTAAAACTGTGGAATAGAGACCAACACCTACACAAGTAAGCAAAGAAGGTGGTTAATTTGGTTGTTGATCCAATCATCCAGAGACAAACTATCTCCTTACGTGGAGTATTTAGTCAAGTGGAAGGGGTGACCAGAGAGCGAGACAAGATGGGAGACAACTGGCATGCTGAGATGGCTTGTGAATAAAAATACCACAAGGAGGTTACGACGAGGGTGTCGTAGATTTAAGTTGGGGAGAGTGTCACGACCTGCCCAACATAGGCCCACGGGCCTAGCTCACCAAGCCCTTAGACTTAGGCCATTGGGCTAAGTAAGGTCCAAGTTCTAGAGTTTTCTACAAAGGTGTAGTAATAATAGATATTTTATTGTTGATATTTGTAGAAGATATTCATAGGAGATATTTTGGGAGAGATTTCTGGAGCTCCACTAAGGAGGTGGGAGGCTTCTAGTTTCCTCCCCAACCGTTGGATGGAGGACATTTGTAAATATCTTAACCATCCATTGTAGCTTGGGGTAGGTGGTGCCTCATTTGGCATAGGCACTCACCAAGGACCAACCAAGAATGTTCAACCAAGCAAGTGAGTTCTCAAGCCTTGTAATCAAGAGTTCTCTTAGTACAATACAAGTTCATTCTTCTCAAACTCACTCTTGTGTTCACTTCTTCCCTTCCCAAGTCCCTTAAGGAGGGTGGTTAGTCTGACTTAGTGCTAATGGAAGTGCTAAGTGCTGGCGTGGTTGCTTAGAAAGGTCTAAGGCCATGACAACGTGCTCTTAAATGGCCCAAGTGTGTGCCTATGCGTGCCCCAAGTGTTGACTACATATGCCCATGTGTGCACATTGAATGGCCGCATAACACCCCAAGTGTTGACTACATGTGCACATTGAATGGCCCAAGTGTTACCTAACTGTGCCCATGCATGCCCATAACTGTTGCCTAAGTTTGCACCCAAGTGTTCCTGTGTGTGCTCTTGAATGCCCCAAGTGTCTCCTTATGTGTGCCTATACGTACCCCCAAGTGTTGAATAAGTGTGTCTACGCGTGGACCCAAGTGTAGCCCAAGTGTCACCTAATTGTGCTCTTGAATGCAGCAAATGTTGCCTAAGGGTGCTCTTGAATGCCGCAAGTGTGCACATATATGTGCCCATGACCATGCCTACGCAAGCCCCCCTAAGAGTGCCTAAGTGCATATAAAGGCAGTGCATAAGGCAGCAACACCGCACGCATGGCCACACAAGGTGCATGCATGGTGGCAGGCTGCCGCGCACTTGGCAGCAATCAAGGCCTTACCGCATGGATGCTGTCACGCGCACGGGTGCAAGCATGCTGTGCTACCTCGCACAAGGTTACAGGCCAGCGAGCGCACGACTGCGGGTAAGGCTACACTATCGCGCGCATGGATGCTGGCATGGCTGCACATGTCGCATGCATGATGGCAGGTTGTCTTGCACACGGCTGCACTACCTAGCGCACATGTGGCTGGCATGGCCTAACAAGGTATAGGCTGCTCCTTGTATGGTAACATGCAAGGCTGTACCACACAGACATGGATGCTGGCTATCATGCATGCCTGCACCACCCCCACGAGGAAGGCAGCTGGCATGGCCGCACAAGGTGTAGGCATCGCTGCGAGCGAAGTTGCACTAGCGCAATGCTGCTGTCGTCGAGGCAGGCTACCGCGCATATGGATACGGGCGTGGCTGCAATACCGCACACATGGTTGCATGCCACCTCGCGCATGGCTGCTAGTAAGGCTCCACTATCGCGAGCATGGGTATAGGCTACCACGCGCACATAGCTGGGGGAAAGGGTGCACCACCACGCGTAAGGTGGCAGGCAACAATGCACATTGCTGTGGGCAAGGGTGCACAACCGCACACAACATGGCAGGCACGACCGACATAGCTACGGGTAATGGTGCAGGCTACGCATGCTGGGCTGCTGCCCGTGCCGCACTTCAACACAATTGGCTGTGACCTCAGCTACACATGCCCTACACAAGGTTACGCGTGTGGCCGCACATGCCGCGTGAAAGGTTACAAGCATGGCGCCCATGACACGCAGATGGCTGCATAGTCACGCCCAAGGTTACATTCCTCGCCGCACATGCTGCGGCTTGGCTGCACTAACGCATGCAAGGTTGCAGTCATGGCTGCACATGTCGTGCCCCTGGCTGCCCTACCACTCACAAGGTTGCGTGTATTGCTACACACCACCCTCCAGATTGCATGCATGGCTCATGTACCATGCCCATCGCTGCCTCACCATGCGCTTGGTTCGGGAGTTATCGGACATGCCGTGCATGAGGTTGCAGGCATGGCTACACCGCGCACAAGTTCACTGGCATGGCCTCCCATACGGCAATCATGATGGCTGGCATGGTCGCACATGGCGCGTGCAAGGTTGCAGGCATTGCTGCATTTCTATGCCCACGTCTGTAGTCCATCGTCCACATAGCCGCACACACATGGGTGCTGCCGTGGTCCCCATGGCCCATGCAATAGAGGCTCCTTTACTGCCTTTAGCTGCACATGAGGCACCGACTGCTGCACACGTCAAGGCCATGCCTGCACAACATAGTTTGGGTCTTTAAATCATGTTGTGCAAAACATCCCTTTGGGTAAGAAAAGCCTTGCAATTGGCTATTTGGCACTCAAAGTACAATCATTTTCACTTAAAGCCCGCATTTCCATTTTTTTGGGTATTTTTCATAATGTTTCAATCATAAAATATTAAAAAATATCAAAATAATTTGGAATGGTCCAATATCTTTTCAGAACATTCTATCAACCTTTGGAAGACATCCAATATTTAGTTTTCAAAAAAATACATTAAAATAGATTTTTCATAGTTTTTTGAATTTAATTATGTTTTTTAATATCAAAAAATTAATAAAAAAAAATAAATATTTATCAGAAAACTATGATTTTTATATGAAAATAATCTTTGGATTTTTCCTTAATTTCATACTAAGATTCATCTGATTTGGATATTTGAAGCTCAAAAAATAGTCTAATATATTTTTTGGTAGGGGTCATGTCTCATTCTAGAAAGGGGCAAAGAGCATAAGAGCTACCTTGAGGGAGAGGGGTGCCACTCTCCCCGGGTGGTTTCCAAGGGGCCGCACAGCGGGGTAGTAGACAATAAGCGGGCATGGTATGCAGACCCAAAAGACCCATGGCATGGGAAAAAAGTGAAATGGCACGTCGGTTTCGATGAGTCGGCCCTTGGTGTGTGCCGAG
>NW_024868286.1:538267-560449 GCF_013358625.1 Macadamia integrifolia
TGACCCTTGTAAAAGGTCGGCCTATGATCCTTCGAAGCATTCGACCCAAACACAACCACCGGTGCTATCGGCGCCAAGGAACTCACAACGGAAAGGACATGACATCATTGCACGTTTGGTGTGGTGTGGTCATCCTAGATCCGAATCTTTATCTTAATGACTCTCGGAAACGGATATCTTGGCTCTTACATCAATGAAGAACATAGCGAAATGCAATACTTGGTGTGAATTAAAGAATCCCGTGAACCATCCAGTCTTTGAACGCAAGTTGCACCCTAGGCCATCAGGCTAAGGGCTCGCCTGCCTGGGCGTCACGCGTCTTGTTGCCCCACCTCCTTTTCCACTTATGGTGGTGGTGCAAAGCTAAGATTGGCCCCTCACGTCTCTGTTCGAGGTGCGGTCGGCCCTCAGTCAAGGGCCTTTTGTGTGGCAAGCGTCACGATGAGTGGTGGTTCAAGCCACTTTGCCATTGTTCGGACATCATGTGCGTGTTCTGCTCCCATTGGGCTCTGGTGACCCTGATTGCCATACGATGGCATTTCGACTATGAACCCAAGTCAGGAAGGGCTACCCGCCAAGTTTAAGCATATCAATAAGTGGAGGACAAGAAACTTACGAGGATTCCCTTAGTATTGGCAAGCAAACTGGGAAGAGCCCAGCTTGAGAATCGGGCAGCTTGCCGTTCAAATTGTAGTATGTAGAAGCATCCTCAGTGGTGGATTAGGCCCAAGTCCCCTGGAAGGGGGCGCTGGAGAGGGTGAGAGCCCCGTCGTGTCCAGACCCTATCGCACCACGAGGTGGGTTGTTTGGGAATGCAGCCCCAATTGGGTGGTAAATTCCGTCCAAGCCTAAATATGGGCGAGAGACCGATAGCGAACAAGTACCGCAAGGGAAAGATGAAAAGGACTTTGAAAAGAGAGTCAAAGAGTGCTTGAAATTGTTGGAGGGAAGTGGATGGGGGCCGACAATGCGTCTCGATCGGATGCAAAACTGTTAATAGTCGATCCGTCGCTCGACTCAGGGTAGGGACCGATGTGGATTGTGGTGGTGTCCCAAGCCCAAGTTGTCGTGTTATACCTGAGGAGATGTCGTCACCGCGATCATGGTAGGCAGCGTGCACCTCGATCGCGTTCCTATTGGCAACTGCATGCTTTGAGCATTGACGTGTTGGGCTCCCCATTCGACTCGTCTTGAAACACAGACCAAGGAGTCTGACATGTGTGCGAGTCAACGGGTGAGTAAAACTCGTAAGGCATTTGTAAGGAAGCTCACTGGTGGGATCCCCTTGTGGATTGCACCACCGACTGACCTTGATCTTCTATGAAGGGTTCAAGTGAGAGCGTACCTGTCGGGACCTGATAGATGGTGAACTATACCTGAGCGGGGCAAAGCAAGAGGAAACTCCGATGGGGGCCCGCAGCGATGCGAACGTGTAAATTGTTTATCTAACTTGGGAATAGGGGCGAAAGACTAATCGAACCATCTAGTAGTTGGTTCCCTCCGAAGTTTCCCTCAGGATAGCTAGAGCCCGCGGGTGAGTTCTATCGGGTAAAGCCAATGATTAGAGGCATCAGGGGTGCAACGTCCTTAACCTATTCTCAAACTTTAAATAGGCAGGACAGCATGACTACTTCGTTGAGCCACACCATGGAATCAAGAGCTTCAAGTGGGCCATTTTTGGTAAGCAGAATTGGTGATGCGGGATGAACCGAAAGTCAGGTTACGGTGTCGAATTGCACGCTAACCTAGAACCCACAAAGGGTGTTGGTCGATTAAGACAATAGGATGGTGGTCATGGAAGTCGAAATCCGCTAAGGAGTGTGTAACAACTCACCTACCGAATCAACTAGCCTCGAAAATGGATGGCGCTAAAGCGCGCAATCTATACCCGGCCATTAGGGCAATTGCCAGGCCCTGATGAGTAGGAGGCATGGTAGTCATCGTAAAACCTGGGGCATGAGCCCGGGCGGAGCAGTTGTCTGTGCAGATCTTGGTGGTAGTAGCAAATATTCAAATGAGAACTTTAAAGGCCGAAGAGGTGGAAGGTTCCATATGAACGGCACTTGCACATGGGTTAGTTGATCCAAAGGGACAGGGGAAGCCCGTCAGAGAGCGTGTATACACACATGCTCCGAAAGGGAATCGGGTTAAAATTCCTGAACCGGGACGTGGTGGTTGACGGCAATGTTAGGAAGTCCAGAGACGTCGGCGGGGGCCTCGGGAAGAGTTATCTTTTCTATTTAACAGTCTGCCCACCCTGGAAATGGCTCAGCTGGAGGTAGGGTCCAGCGGCTGGAAGAGCACCACACGTCTCGTGGTGTCTAGTGCACCCCCAGTGGCCCTGGAAAATCCAGAGGACCAAGTGCCGACCACGCCTGGTCGTACTCATTACCGATTCAGGTCTCCAAG
This sequence comes from Macadamia integrifolia, assembly GCF_013358625.1. Lineage (NCBI taxonomy): Eukaryota > Viridiplantae > Streptophyta > Magnoliopsida > Proteales > Proteaceae > Macadamia > Macadamia integrifolia. The sequence goes on from NW_024868286.1 coordinate 540,677, forward strand.
TTGAATAGCTTCTGGTCGATGGAACAATGTAGGCAAGGGCAGTCGGCAAAATGGAACCACAACCTCGGGAAAAGGATTGGCTCTGAGGGTTGGGTATGGGAGTCCCAGTCTAGAACCCATCGATTGTCAGCGGACTGCTCAAGCTACTTTCGTGGAAAGAGCGGAACACCACGTGTCAATCAGGGGATGGACTGGGAACGACCCCCTTGGGGGCCTTCCCCGGGCGTCGAATAGTCGACTCAGAACTTATACGGACAAGGGGAATCCGACTATTTAATTAAAACAAAGCATTGCGGTTGTCACACCCCGTTCACATAGAACCGGGCTAGTGACCGGGTTAACACCGGTTAACCCAAACTTTCCAGGATCATCTGATACAGTATCCAACCACAGCATACACACAACTAAGAAAGTGTTCATCAGTTTAGCGGAAGACTTAATTTACCTGTAAATATTCCCATTATACTTGATACCCAAATTGTAATACATAGTTTAGTACATGTGGGCCCGCAGGCATGATATTTACACAAAAAGAATACAATTTACATATCAAGTACACAAAAGGGATCATCAAAAATCAAAGAGTACAGCCCAGCTCGGTATCAAAGGGATCATCAAAATCAAAGAGTACAACTCAGCTCGGTATCAAAGGGATCATCAAAATCAAAGAGTACAGCTCAACTCGGTATCAAAGAGATCATCAAAATCACAGAGTACAGCTCAGCTCGGTATCAAAGGGATCATCAAAATCAGAGTCAAGCTCAGCTCGGTATCAAAACTGCGATCCCACAGCACAGCCCTTGCACGGGCAATCTGTGTCATGCTTTAATTCCTCGGGGACCCACCAATCCTCTTCAAGGAATTCAACTGTGGGGCCTGACCCTTGCTCTTCAGGTTGATGACCTGCAAAATCCTCTAAAAGGGGTGTACATGTGGGATGAGCTCACTAGCTCAGTAAGTGAAAAGAAGGACCACACAGCGGTCCACACAAAAAAACACAACCATATGCACAATATGCTATGCAATTCATTTTTAATCACTTCCACTTAAACAACATTACTAAGTCTTTGGTTTAGTGCTACTACAACCACAGTGCGCGTATACCCCAGGTACGAGCCGCGAACTCCATCCCACGATATGCCCATAGGGCTGTCGAAGAAGGCCCACCGTGAGTACTCGGAAAAGTAAAACATGCCGACCACCAGCTCTCAACATAAAAGTAAATGACAGAAAATAAAGGTGCTGACTACAGCAATTTAAAAGCAGTACGATTCGCCTTCTTGAATATACCACCGGGGTTGCCGACTGTCCTAATGACCAGCCAGGGATATGTCTAACCGCCACAGTGACCCCACAACCGCGACCACTGCTTCCCCCCAAATGGTAACCCAACACCTCAACCCCTGTTGGGAAGGGTCGTAGCACGGGAAGATGATAATCCTACACCGCATGCTCCTATATGACATAGTACGATTGCATAGTACCTCCGCGTCCCATTCCACGAGCCACCAATGCACTCGTTTCTAAGCCAACTACGGTATCTAGTCTATTAATGCATTATGCACAATGATGTCAACATTCATCACATAAGCACATCACCATTTGACATTGAGAAAATAAACACAACACGCATGGCATAAAAATATGAGGATGACTAAGCTACATAGCATTTGTATGATGACATGGCTAGTCTAGATACAATTAAATGAATGCCAAACAAGCCTTGAAACAAGGTCAAACATCCTCTCCCCACTTACCTGTAGTGTACAAAGATTCACGTTTGGTACTGGTGAGATCCGGTGCGAGAAGCGTAAGTTTTGGTCAACCTATCATAAGTGACTGGGGTTAGTATTTCACCACTTTGGGGTCAAAACTAACAAGATTTGATGACAAAATCATGTTTAGAATCCTAAAAGAAGGTCGTACGTCCGTTTTGGGTCCATTCGGACGTAAAAATCACGTTGGGAGCCTCTCGGGTGGGTCGGACAGCCCACCTGTCATGACCCACTAATCATGACCGGCAGGTAGGTCAACCCATCGGTCCTGACCCACCGGTCATGACCGACGGCAAACCTGCCCATCGGTCAGCCCACCGGTAGGGCCCATCGACGGGCAGGTTGGCCCATCAATCGGCCCACCGGTTGGGCCCTCCGGTTGGCCCCGAGGGCCTGCCCTCTCAAGCGGGTGCCCTCAGGTGGGCCATTTGGCCCATCGGTCTTGGCCCACCAGTCCTCGCAGAAAAACACCATTTTTCCCTAAAACCTTCCCCAACCTTTGGGGAATCAAATGGGGCTTTTCCAAACCCATTCTCCACATATTCAAAGTCTCATAAAATGGTCCTAACCTAGATCTAGGTTAGATTTAAGGACTGGAATCCATCTTACCTTCTCTGCTCAAGAACTCGTTCAAAAACCCCAAAATCACTTCAAATCACCAATGCTCATATCCTTCAAACTCAATACATAAACCATCTATTAAACCTTAGATTCATCATCTCAAGGAGGATTTACAAAACCTCAAGAAACACTACCCAAATCAAGGGTTTTACTTGGGTATGGTGAAAGTTTAAGGAACCTAGCCTTTGCTCACCTCTAAATGTAGATCTCGTGTTGGAGATCACTCTTCCGACGTCGGAATGGGAAGATCAAACCTTGGCACCGCTGAAAACCATTTCTTCTTCCTCTTCCTTCCCCTTTCTTCTTCGTTCTCTTTTCTCTCTTCGTTTCTCACTCCTCTTAAATCTTCCCACCAACCATTCAGTGTAATAAATGAGATATTGAAAAAAACACAAATCCTGCTATTTATACTTTCTTAAAATCATTAGTGACACATGGGTGGGTCACTCAGGTGGGCGGATGCGCCCACCTGTGACCGCTCACCTAAGGGCTGAAAATTGGCCACCAAGTGGGATTTTGATGGAATTTGACTCTCGGTACGAATCTCGCTCTCGGCATAAGATATAATATACGTATGTGCTTTAAGATACGGCTACATACCTGCTTTATCCATACATGGCCTTATGATATGTGAATGTACACGGCTTGGGTACACCCATCTCCTCTGGCACTGACTAGGACTTGTCTGGCCAGCCGGTGTTCAAAGTCACCCTTGCCATCATAGTCCATAAGGAACCCGCCTTAACCCTCTCCGGTTCGGGTCCTGTATGGTTAAACCGGGTCAACCGTGTAATCAGACCGGGTTTAAGAAGTAGGGTATTACATTTACCCCCCCCCCCTTTCTGAAAATTTCGTCCTCAAAATTGGCATACCTGGTTGTTCAAAAAGATGAGGGTACTTGGCTTGGATTTCATCCTCTTTCTCCCAAGATGCTTCTTCAAGTGAATGATTTGCCCATCGCACCTTTACGTAGGAAATGGAGCGGTTGCGAAGGGTTTTCACCTTTCGGTCCAAAATTTCAGCTGGCTGCTCTGTATAGGTCATATCAGCTTCTAGATATTCTGGTTCCACGGGTAATACATGAGATGGATCATGAACGTATCGCTTCAGCATGGATACATGAAATACGTTATGAACATCCCCGAGTGAAGATGGCAGAGCAAGCATGTAGGCTACTGAGCCAACCCAGGCTAATATCTCAAATGGGCCAATGTATCTTGGGCTCAACTTCCCCCTTCTGTGAAATCTTTGCAACCCCTTAGTAGGAGAGATCTTGAGAAACACCTTTTCTCCTGGATGAAATTCAATGTCTTTTCTGCGGTTGTCTGCATAGCTCTTTTGATAAGACTGAGCTGCTTTAATCCGTTCTTGAATAACATTGACCTTGTCACAAGTCATCTGTATCATTTCAGGTCCTAACATTCGGCGTTCGCCTACCTCATCCCAATACAAAGGAGTTATACACCTCCTACCATATAATGTCTCATACGGAACCATCCCAATTGTAGCTTGGTAACTGTTGTTATAGGCAAACTCCATAAGGGGTATATATTCTTCCCAACTACCACACATTTCCATTGCACATGCCTTGAGCTCTAATATTTGTATGGTTTGCTCCGACTGACCATCAGTCTGTGGGTGAAAAGCAGTACTCAAATTCAATTATGATCCTAAGGCATGCTGGAAGCTTTTCCAAAATCTGGAAGTGAATCTTGGGTCTCTGTCTGATATAATGCTCACTAGCACTCCATGCAAGTGCACTATGTTATCCATATAAAGTTGTGCTAATTTGGCCATAGAGAACTTGGTCTTGATGGGAATGAAATGAGTAGTCTTAGTAAGCCGATCAACGATCACCCATATCGCATCCATCCCCTTAGGTGTACATAGTAGTCCAGTGACGAAGTCCATTGTAATCCTATCCCACTTCCAGTCTGGTACTGGGAGTGGCTGAAGAGTACCATAAGGTCGATGCCTCTTAGCTTTTACTTTCTGGCATGTAAGACAAGTTGCTACATATAGAGCTATTGTGACTTTCATGCTTGGCCACCAGTAATTTTGTTTGAGGTCTTTATATATCTTTGTACTTCCTGGGTGGAGTGAGTACTCGGAGCTATGTGCTTCTCGCACTATCTTGTCTTGTATATCCAAATCATCGGGTACACACAATCTGCCTCGAAACATCAATGCCCCATCACTGGCTAAAACAAAATCTGGGTCGTTCATTGTTTGATCTTGAACGATAACTTTGATCCGCTGTAATTCAGGATCCAAAGGTTGTTTCATTATTACCTCTTTCCTAATAGTCGGATGCACCTGTAGAGCCACCATGGATACAGTCAACCATTTAAGGTTTTCTGGTTGACGTTCAAACTCTAAGGTTGCTCCTTCATATAAGAGAGCTTCATCCATTAGCGTCGCCTCTTATACAAGTGGTGGGCTGACTGCTAAGTATGAGAGTGACACAGTCTGTGCCTTCCGACTCAACGCATCTGCCACTACATTAGCCCTGCCAGGATGATATTGAATGTCACAGTCATAATCCTTCATGAGCTCAAGCCATCTCCTCTGCCTCATGTTCAAATCCTTCTGGGTGAAAAAGTACTTAAGGCTTTTGTGATCACTGTATATCTCGCACTTCTCCCCATACAAGCAATGTCGCCAAATCTTAAGGGCAAAAATGACTGCGGCTAGTTCCAAGTCATGAGTGGGGTAGTTCTTCTCATACTCCTTTAGTTGTCGGGAAGCATATGCTATCAGCTTTCCGAGTTGCATAAGAACACAACCCAACCCAACTTTGGAAGCATCAGTGTAGACTGTCATTCCACCTGTGCCTTCAGGGATGGTCAACACAGGGGCCGACACCAACCTCTTTTCAACTCCTGAAAACTCGTCTTGCATTCCTCTACCCAGTCAGACTTCATACCCTTTTTTTTCAACTTAGTCATTGGTGCTGAGATCCGAGCAAAAATCTCAATGAAGCGCCGATAATATCTAGCCAAACCCAAGAAGCTTCTAATTTCAGTGACATTTTTAGGGCTTTCCGACTCTACTACTGCTTTCACCTTATCAGGATCCACCTCGACTCCGGCCTTAGACACTACGTGCCCAGGAATCCAACTTGCTTAAGCCAAAATTTACATTTTCTGTATTTGGCAAACAATTGTTGTTCTCTCAACCTTTGTAACACCATTCTCAAATGTTGAGTCTGCTCCTCTTCTGTCTTGGAGTAGATCAAGATGTCATCAATAAAAATAATTACCCATTTATCGAGGACATCGTGAAATACTCGATTTATTAAATCCATGAATGCTGCCGGTGCATTGGTTAACCCAAAAGATAACACTAGGAACTCATAGTGACCATACCGAGTCCTGAATGTTGTCTTAGGTATGTCGCCGCTCTTTATCTTGAGATGATAATAGCCTGATCGAAGGTCTATCTTTGAAAATACCTTGGCACCCTGCAGTTGGTCAAATAAATCATCAATGTGTGGCAATGGGTACCGGTTCTTAATGGTTAGCTTATTCAATTCCCGGTAATCAATGCACATACGCAAGCTGCCATCCTTCTTCTTGACAAACAATACTGGGGCACCCCAAGGTAAAACACTTGGGTGAATAAAACCCTTCTCCAACAATTCTTGCAACTGCATCTGCAACTCCTTCAGTTCGGCTGGTGCCATCCGGTATGGGGCTTTAGACACTGGAGCTGCTCCAGGAACCAAGTCTATGGCAAACTCCAACTCTCTATCAGGCAGTAAATGCATCAAATCATCTGGAAATATGTCAAGAAACTCTTTAACCACCTTTACCTCTTCTAGAGGTGTAATCCTTGCATCAACATCAAGTACCGATGCTAAGTAGCCTTGACATCCACTCTCCAACAACTTTACCGCTTGAAGGGCGGAGACGAGGACCTTTCTAGCCCGTTTCACTTTATCTGCTCGGTATACCCATTCTTTTCCTTCATCATCTATCACCCTAATTAATTTTTCAGCACACATCACAATCGCTCGATGGGCCGAAAACCAATCCATGCCTAGTATAACATCAAAATTTTGTATATTGAACTTAATGAGTTGTGCATCCAATTTCTTCCCACTAATTTCCACTGGGCACGGCCCATACACCTCCTTCAATTGTGTAACTTTACCAGTACGCATACTAACAATCATCCCATGATCTAGGGTCTTGGGTGGCATACCAAGTTTCTCAACAAATCTCTTAGATACGAATGAATGTGTAGCTCCTGAATCGAATAAAACATAGGCTGGTATGCTGGATATAGATAGGACACCTAGTATACCAATGCATATAATTTCAGCAGGTCATGAATATTTAACATAAGGAAATTCTTAAATTTAAAATGTACCTGCTACCACTTCTGTTCTGGCCTCAGCTTCCTCAACTGATAGGGCATACATCCTTCCCTGCGGTTGATTCCCCCGAGTTAAGGGAGGTCGGTACGCAGAGGGCTGACTGGAGGGCAAGGCTGGTCTGACCCGACAGTCTTTAGCATAGTGCCCATAGGAATGGCAGTTAAAGCAATGGATCTGAGATGCCAAAACTGGGGCGGGGCCCCTCTGCACTTGACCCGTTGAAGATGAAGGTCGGGGTGGCCTTGGAACTATAGGTACCGCACTAGTGTTTGGGCGGAAAGATGTAGAGCCTAAACCACTAGCTGGTCGAGGAGGGTAGCTAGATGGCCTATAGGGCTGCCTTTATGTAGGCCTAGAACTGTATGACCCACGGTATGCCTTGGAGGAGTTGCCCATATCCGGAAATGGATTTGTTCTCTTCCATAGTCCAGGTGTGAGGGATTGTTCTCTCTTCTGCTTATCTTCCATAGTCTTGGCCTTCTGCACAATCTGGCCATAGTCTGTCAAGTCTAAGACCTCAAGTACAGACCCAATGGATGCCTTTAGGCCCTTCAGAAATCTTATAGTCTTTTCTTCAACTGTCCGCATATGCCTAGGGGAAAAATGGAACAAGCTCTCAAACTGCTACTGATACTCAAGGATAGTCTTACTTCCTTGAGTTAAGGCCATAAATTCCATCTCCTTACGGCCCCTGAAGCTACGTGGGTAATGATTGTCCAAGAACAACTCCTTTAACTGCTCCCAAGTGGGTTCCGGATGTGCGGCCAACAAAATGGGCTTGGAGGCTTGCCACCAAGAGTTGGCCTCCTTCTTGAATTGCAACCCCGCACAAATAAGTTTCTGTGCTTCAGTGCACTCAATCACCTCAAATATTTTCTCTAGCTCTTGGATCCATTGGTTCGGCTCCAAAGGATCACTCCCCACCTTAGAGAATACAGGTGGCAAGTTCCTCTTGAACGACTCCACTACCCTCGACGTATTATTCGCTGGCGGGTAATTGGGAGCATAAGCTAGATAGTAAGGGTATGGAGGGGGCACCACATGCGGAGGAACACTGAATGGCGGAATTGGAGGTGTACCTCCCACTTGTGGCCCCGTACCAGACCCTACAGGAGGGTCCTGTGGAGTAAGTATCCGGGGAGGCTGACCTGTTTGAGAAAGGTCCAATTGTTGATGTATAGCAGCCATAAATGCTTGCTATTGCCGAAGCATTTGTTGGTGGAAAGCCTGTTGTGACTGCTGGATTATGGTAGCAACATCCCCCGGAGTAATAACCGGTGGAGGGTCCGGAAGTGCAGTCATAGGTGGGTCCCCTTGTGCCCCACCCTGACCAAAGGTCTCTGGAGGTTGTGGAAGTGAGGTTTGCCCCACAGAGCGGGACCTTCTGGGATTCGGTGGTCGACCGACCGGACGAGGACCACGTGAGGTACCTCGTGCATTGCTACCGGATCTAGTACATACCATCGTATCCCTGTACCTGAAACATATCATACACCACATTGGTTAAACACCTTAGAATTGACATCAGCACATAATTATATGCCAACACACAGGGTATTATAGTGTGTGACCGCTTGCAACTAGCCATAACTTAATCCCGAAAATACAGGGCTAGTGCTTCAAGAAATGGACAATGGTCCCACTCGACCATATGGTGCTATCCACACACCCTTTTTTTTCAGGTATGTTATTATAAGAATATTAATAATTATTATTATTATAATAATACCCCCATTTTTTTTCAAGTATTCTCTCAACCGACGGGCTGCCACCGGCGGGCAGGTTGGGCCGTCAGTCCGCCCACCGGTCCAAATCTGTAATCGACGAGCTGACATTGTTGGGCAGGTTGGGCCGTCGGTGGGCCCGCCGGTCTACCCAAGTGAAAATTAAGAATTGGGCTTTTAAGCCCTTGTTCCTCATTTGTTCTCCCATTTCTTCCTCACTCTCTCTCTCTCTCTCAGGAAATTTTTGAGAGCTCCTTGACGCTTCCACTCGCGATCTCACTCAACGATCCGACGGTTTTGGGAAGATTCAACTCCTCTACCTACAAGTAAGTTTCTTCCTCATTTTCTTCTCAGAACGTGTACTTTGGGGGTAGAACTCATGTGTAGTCTTCAATCTCGATTCTTTTCCGTGTTTCTTTCCATAGAACAGTGATTTCATGTAAATGTGATGTTTTCTTCATGATTTATTTCTAGTTTTAGGATTTACTTCTCAAAACTTTTTTTTTTTTTAGAGAAACCCCAATCGTGCCCTAGTTTTCTCAAATTTGGGGATTTCTGCAATCTCTGCTCTTTTCTTCCCAACTAACAACTCAAATGCAATGCCTTATGTTTGATTTGTACTTGACATGTTGTAGAGATCATGGAAGGTCAGGTAGGCTTGAAATCCCTTCCCTTCCCATGAAAATCCATCCCTTTGTGTTGGGTTTCTTTGATTCTCTTTCACCTCAATATCATAATAGTAGATGTTTTTGCATATTCTAAATTGTAGAATGATGGCATTTCATCCATGAACATGTAAGCTTCATGCTTCACTCTATTGTGAGTCTTTTCATTTTTTCCTTAGATTGAACTTGCACAATGAGAATTGGGATTTTTCTATCATTCTTTACTTGCCATGCTATATATTCCCTTTCTGTCACATTGCTATTTTGCCATAATCTCTGTCTTGTCACTGGCCAGGCATTTCATTCATAGGCTTTTTATCATTCCTCACTTGTCACATTTTGTCACACTCTATTTTTCTATGATTTCTGTTTTGTCACTTACCATGCATTTCATCCATAGACTCTCTATCATTCCTCGCTTGTCACATTTTCTGTTTTGCGAGAATTGGGTTTTTGGGGCTTCCTCTTACTGCTCAGCCATCTATTTATTCCCTTTGTTATTCCTTTTTCCTTACTCACCATTCTTTCCTCTTTTCTTGCCAGGATGTCTTCTCGCAAGGGCAAGGAACCCGCATCCTCTTCCACTCGGCGTAAGACCACCGCTTCCAAATGGAAGAGTGCGGGGACTAGTTCTCCAGCCCCTCGCACAGGGCGACCCGGACCTGCCCCTATTGATCCTTCCGACTATGACGAGGAACTCTTCCGCTGTTCAGAGGTAGCAACCAACTGGCAGGCCTTCCTGAAGAGGTCTGTAATGATGGAGAAGATTGTGGTAGTTGACGACTTCCACAAGGTTCAACTTCAGGAGAGGTTCACCACACTGGGTTGGCAGTCTATCCTCCACATAGATCATCCGTGCTACGAGCAGCTGGTTCGTAGATTCTACTGTAACCTGGAGGTTTCCTACCAGTACAGAGAGTATGCGATAACTAGTATGGTGAAGGGGGTGGACATTTAGCTGACCGTGGACACCCTGGCCAGTATTTTGGGTATTTCTTCAGTTGGGCACCGCTTCTACAGTCCTCCCAGGAGTAAGCCCATGGGCCCATTCTTGAGTTCAAAGACACCGGACCACATCTATGAGACCATCTGTGGCAGCAGGGAGTGTCTGGATTCTGAGACATCTTTCCCAAAGGTTCGTGTGTTTGCCCATTTGGTCCAGTTCAACTTGCTCCCCAGAGGAGGTCACCGAAACCAGGTGGGCTTCATGGCGGCCTTCTTAGCCTTCTGCATTTATAAGGCTTTAGAGGGGGGTGACGAGCACTTGTGCTTGCCTTAAGTCATCCTCAAGACCATGGAGCACCATACTTCTCACCCCGAGGATGGAGGATTTTCATATGGTAGGATCCTCACCAGGATCTTCGAGTTCTTTGGGGTGGACCTGAGTGGTGAGGAGGGGAAGATGCCAGCAGATAAGTTTGACAGGGGAAATCTATTGAGGGTGGGTCTCCACACTCTCATGGATGTACCTCAGAGAGCAAGAGCTCAGAGAGGTAGGGATAGGAGGGCTGCCCCTAGGGAGGATGTTCCCATGGAGGAGGAGTCTAGTGAGGAGGATGAGGACTATGTTCCTCAGGGTGGGGAGGATGATTTTGTGGACGAAGACATCCTTGAGGAGGTGCCTCATGAGTCGAGAGGTGCTGATCCTGGCTTCACTAGAGCTGCAGGCCCACAGCATAGAGCCCCACCACCTGAGAGTGGTGCATATGATTTTGAGGGCATGATGTCTACTATGAGGGCTTTGAAGGAATGGCAAGATCAGCTGCTAAGGAGACTGGATGAGAGCGCTTCTAGGTAGGAAAACATCCTGGAGAGGCAGGCTACTTTGGAGAATTCCTTTCTCAGACTGGGCCAGGACTTGGATACAACGGCCAATGCCATTTTAACAGATTTTGGCCGACTTCGGAGGGATGTATAGCTGGTGAACTCGAGGTTTGACTACTACGACCGTCGACTCAATGTTAACTCTAGACCTCAGGTGAACGGAGTAGTAGTATTGGACGATAACGATGATCAATGAGGACTTAGCTCGTCCACACCAGCTTCTCACCTGTTTCATGTTATTGATCTTATTGTATTTTTCTTTCTTTTCTCATTCTTTGTACTTTCTCTATAACTGGACTCATTTGTGGGGTGATGTGTTTTGATGGTGGTTTGTGGTGAATTTGTATGTTTGATAACTTGTGTAGTTCAGTTGTGGTGTCTTTTGTTAATTATGACCATTGATATTTATATATATGTTGTTTATCAGGTGTTTGTGTGGAAAATTTTTGGAAATCTCGTTTTGCGCCGTTATGCTGCCGAAATTTTGTTAAACTCGTACTCGATTGGTTATGACATCAATTAATTAATCTTTTATTTTCTGTCATGCATGCCATGAATGCAATAACTAAATGCAACCATTTTTATTACTTTCTTTCTTTGGCTTTTATCTCTTTAAAGTTTTTTTTTTTACATTAACCCAATCCCATTTCCTATTATAGATTCTATGGGGTCTAATGGTATGCTGTGAGTGGAATAGAGCATCACGCTCTAATACCACCGTTGTCACACCCCGTTCACACAGAACCGGGCTAGTGACCGGGTTAACACCGGTTAACCCAAACCTGCCAGGATCATCTGATACAGTATCCAACCACAGCATACACACAACTAAGAAAGTGTTCATCAGTTCAGCGGAAGACTTAATTTACCTATAAATATTCCCATTATACTTGATACCCAAATTGTAATACATAGTTTAGTACATGTGGGCCCGCAGGCATGATATTTACACAAAATGAATACAATTTACATATCAAGTACACAAAAGGGATCATCAAAAATCAAAGAGTACAACTCAGCTCGGTATGAAAGGGATCATCAAAATCAAAGAGTACAGGTCAGCTCGGTATCAAAAGGATCATCAAAATCAAAGAGTACAGCTCAGCTCAGTATCAAAGAGATCATCAAAATCAAAGAGTACAGCTCAGCTCGGTATCAAAGGGATCATCAAAATCACAGAGTACAGCTCAGCTCGGTATCAAAGGGATAATCAAAATTAGAGTCAAGCTCAGCTCGGTATCAAAACTACAGTCTCGCAGCACAGCCCTCGCATGGGCAATCCGTGTCGTGCTCTAATTCCTCGGGGACCCACCAATCCTCTTCAAGGAATTCAACTGTGGGGCCCGACCCTTGCTCTTTAGGTTGATGACCTGTAAAATCCTCTAAAATGGGTGCACACGTGGGATGAGCTCACTAGCTCAGTAAGTGAAAAGAAGGACCTCACAGCGGTCCACACAACAAAACACAACCATATGCACTATATGCTATGCAATTCATTTTTAATCACTTCCACCTAAACAACAATACTAAGTCTTTGGTTTAGTCCTACTACAACCATAGTGCGCGTATACCCTGGGTACGAGCCGCGAACTCCATCCCGCGATACGCCCATAGGGCTGTCGAAGAAGGCCCACCGTGAGTACTCGAAAAAGTAAAACATGCCGACTACCGGCTCTCAACATAAAAGTAAATGACAGAAAATAAAGGTGTTGAATCCAACAATTTAAAAGCAGTACGATTAGCCCTCTTGAATATACCACCGGGGTTGCCGACTGTCCTAATGACCAGCCGGGCGTATGTCTAACCGCCACAGTGACCTGACAACCGCGACCATTGCTATGCACTCGTTTCCAAGCCGACTATGGCATCTAGTCTATTAATGCGTTATGCACAATGATGTCAATATTCATCACATAAGCACATCACCATTTGACATTGAGAAAATAAACACAACACGCATGGCATAAAAATATGAGGATGACTAAGCTACATAGCATTTGCATGATGACATGGCTAGTCTAGATACAATTAAATGAATGCGAAACAAGCCTTGAAACAAGGTCAAACGTCCTCTCCCCACTTACCTGTAGTGTACAAAGATTCACGCTTGGTACGGGTGAGATCTAGTGTGAGAAGCGTAAGTTTTGGTGAACCTATCATAAGTGACTGGGGTTAGTATTTCACCACTTTGGGGTCAAAACTAACAAGATTTGATGACAAAATCATGTTTAGAATCCTAAAAGAAGGTGGAACATCCGTTTTGGGTCCATTCGGATGTAAAAATCACGTTAGGAGACTCTCGGGTGGGTCGGACAGCCCACCTGTCATAACCCACCAATCATGACCGGCGGGTAGGTCGACCCACCGGTCATGACCGACGGGCAGGTTGGCCCGCCGATCGGCCCGTCAGTAGGGCCCACCGATTGGCCCCAAGAGCCCTGTCATGACCGACGGGCAGGTTGGCCCGTCGATCGGCCCACCGATTGGGCCCATCGGTTGGCCCCGAGGGCCTACCCTCTTAGGCGGGTGCCCTCAGGTGGACCATTTGGCCCACCGGTCTTGGTGGAAAAATTCCATTTTTCCCCAAAACCTTCCCCAACCTTTGGGGAATCAAATGGGCTTTTCCAAACCCATTCTCCACACATTCAAAGTCTCATAAGATGGTTCTAACCTAGATCTAGGTTAGATTTAGGGACTGGAAGCCATCTTACCTTCTTTGCTCAAGAACTCGTTCAAAAACCCCAAAATCACTTCAAATCACCAATGCTCCTCCAACCGTGGAAACACTTCTTCAAATCCTTCAAAATCAATACATAAACCATCTATTAAACCTTAGATTCATCATCTCAAGGGGGATTTACAAAACCTCAAGAAACACTACCCAAATCAAGGGTTTTACTTGGGTATGGTGAAAGTTTAAGGAACCTAGCCTTTGCTCACCTCTAAACATAGATCTCGTGTTTGAGATCGCTCTTCCGGCGTCGGAATGGGAAGATCAAACCTTGGCATCGCTGAAAACCATTTCTTCTTCCTCTTCCTTCCAATTTCTTCTTCGTTCTCTTTTCTCTCTTCGTTTCTCACTCCTCTTAAATCTTCCCACCAACCATTCAGTGTAATAAATGAGATATTGAAAAAAACACAAATCCTGCTCTTTATACTTTCTTAAAATCATTAGTGACGCATGGGTGGGTCACTCAGGTGGGCGGATGTGCCCACCCATGACCGCCCACCTGAGGGCCGAAAATTGGCCACCAAATGGGATTTTGATAGAATTTGACTCTCGGCACGAATCTCGCTCTCGGCATAAGATATAATATACGTATGCGCTTTAAGATACGGCTACATACCTGCTTTATCCGTACATGGCCTTATGATATGTGCATGTACATGGCTTTGGTACACTTGTCTCCTCTAGCACTAACTCAGACTTGTCTGGCCAGCCAGTGTTCAAAGTCACCCTTGCCATCATGGTCCATAAGGAACCCGCCTTAACCCTCTCCGGTTCGGGTCCTACATGGTTAAATCGGGTCAACCGTGTAACCAGACCGAGTCTAAGAAGTAGAGTATTACAACGATGGTCCCTGCAAATGCTCACGCAATGTGATTTCTGCCCAGTGCTCTGAATTCAAAGTGAAGAAATTCAACCAAGCGCGGGTAAATGGTGGGAGTAACTATGACTCTCTTAAGGTAGCCAAATGCCTCATCATCTAATTAGTGACGCGCATGAATGGATTAACGAGATTCCCACTATCCCTATCTACTATCCAGTGAAACCATAGCCAAGGGAACGGGCTTGCAAGAATCAGTGGGGAAAGAAAACCCTGTTGAGCTTGACTCTAGTTCGACTTTGTGAAATGACTTGAGTGGTGTAGGATAAGTGGGAGCTAGAAACGGTGCAAGTGAAATACCACTACTTTTAGCATTATTTTACTTACTTCGTGAGTTGGAGGCGGGGCTCTGCCCCTCCTTTTGGACCCAAGGCCCTCCTCAATAGGGTGATCCAGGCGGAGGACATTGTCAGGTGGGAAGTTTGGCTGGGGCGGCACATCTGTTAAAAGATAACACAGGTGTCCTAAGATGAGCTCAACGAGAATAGAAATCTCGTGTGGAATAAAAGGGTAAAAATTCATTTGATTCTGATTTCCAGTACAAATACGAACCATGAAAGCGTGGCCTATCGATCCTTTAGACCTTTGGAATTTAAAGCTAGAGGTGTCAGAAATGTTACCTTAGGGATAACTGGCTTGTGGCAGCCAAGCATTCATAGCGACGTTGCTTTTTTATCCTTCGATGTCAGCTCTTCCTATCATTGCAAAGCAGAATTCACCAAGTGTTGGATTGTTCACCCACCAATAGGGAATGTGAGCTAGGTTTAAATCATCATGAGACAGGTTAGTTTTACCCTACCGATGACAGTGTCATGATAGTAATTCAACCAAGTACGAGAGGAACCGTTGATTCACACAATTGGTCATCGCACTTAGTTGAAAAGCAAGTGGCGTGAAGCTGTCGTGTGCCGGATTATGATTGAATGCCTCTAAGTCAGAATCCAGGCTAAAGAAGCGATGCATGTCTCCATCACCGATTTTTTAACCCGCAGTAGGGGTCCTCCGACCCCCAGAGGCACGTGTCATTGGCCAAGCCCCCATAGTGGACGTGTTTTGTGGGCTGCCTTGAAGTGTAATTCCTGTCAGGCGATGGGTAGAATCCTTTGCAGAAGACTAAAATACACGATGGGGTATTGTAAGTGGTAGAGTGGCCTTGCTACCACGATCCACTGAGATTCAGCCCCGTGTTGCATCGATTCGTCCCCCCATCCTTTTCCCCTTTTCTTTTCACCCAAATATTTCTAATTTTACCCCCACACCCTCCTGAGGCTAGGATTGTCCACGCATGGCCCCAGGTATGCCCAAGTGTTAACTACCCCAACGGTTGCCTGAGTATGGTTATGCATGTTGCCCAAGTGAAGTGTGCCTATGTGTGCACATTGAGTGCCACTAAGTGTACACGTTGTCACGACCTGGCCAACATAGGCCTATGGACTTAGGCCATTGGGCTAAGTAAGGTCCAAGTTCTAGAGTTTTCTACAAAGGTGTAATAACTCTAGATAATTTTATTGTAGATATTTCTAGAAGATATTTATAGGAGATATTTTGGGAGAGATTTCTAGAGTTCTCCACTAAGGAGGTGGGAAGCTTTTAGTCTCCTCCGCAACCGTTGGATGGAGGACATTTGTAAATATCTTAGCCATCGATTATAACTTGGGGTGCCTACAAATAGGTGTTGCCTCATTTGGGAAAGACACTCACCAAGGACCAACCAAGAGTGTTCAACCGAGCAAGTGAGTTCTCAAGCCTTGTACTCAAGAGCTCTCTTGTGCAATACAAGTTCATTCTTCTCAAATTCACTCTTGTGTTCACTTCTTCTCCTCCCAAGTCCCTCAAGGAGGCTGGTTAGGCAGACTTAATGCGGAAGGTAGATGAGATGGCAACACAAGGTATAGGCATCGCTGTGGGCAAGGTTGCACTAGCGCGCATAAGGCTACTGGCGTCGTGGCAGGTTGCCGTGCACATGGATGCGGGCGTGGCTGCAATACCACACACATGGTTGCATGCCACCTCACGCACGACTGTGGGTAAGGCTCCACTATAGAGAGTATGGGTATAGGCTACTGCGCCCACATGGCTTGGGGCAAGGGTGCACCACCACGCGTAAGGTGGCAGGCAACAACGCACATTGCTACGGGAAAGGGTGCACAACCGCATGCAAGGTGGTAGGCATGGCCGAACATTTCTGTGGGCAATGGTGCAAGCTGCACACACCAGGCTACTGCCCCTGTCGCAGTTCCACGCACATGGCTGCGACCACGGCTACACATGCCCTACACAAGGTTACTCGCATGGCTGCACATGCTGCGCGAAAGGTTGCAGGCATGGCGCACATGACACGCCGATGGCTGCATAGCCACGCCCAAGGTTACATTCCATGCCGCACATACCGCACGCTTGGATGCCCTAACGCGCCCAAGGTTGTGGGCATGGTTGCACATACCACACCCCTGGCTGCCCCTACCACTCACAATTTTGTGTGTGTTGCTGCACATCGCCCTCCAAATCGCATGCATGGTTGCATGTGCCACGCCCATCGCTGCCTCACTTCGCGCTTGGTTTCGGGAGTTGCCAGACGTGCCGCACACGAGGTTGTAGGCATGGTTGCACCACCGTGCGTAAGGTTGGGTTATGTGGTCACACATGCATCGGGCATGGCCTCCCATGCGACGATTATGATGGCTGGCATGGCCGCACATGCCATGGGCATTTCAGCACATGGCACACATAAGGTTGCAGACATTGCTACACTTCTGTGCCCACATCTGCAGTCCCCCATGCACATGGCTCACACATGGGTGCTGCCGCGGTCCCTATGGCCCATGCAATAGAGGCTCCTTTGCGGCCTTCGGCTACACACGAGGCACCAACTGTTGCACATGTCAAGGCCATGCCCGCATAACATAGTTTGGGTCATTAAATCATGTTGTGCAAAACATCCCTTTGGGTTAGATAAGTCTTGCAATTGGCTATTTGGCACTCAAAGTACAATCATTTTCACTTAAATCCCGCATTTCCATATTTTTGGGTATTTTTCATAATGTTTCAATCATAAAATATTAAAAAACATCAAAATATGTTGGAATGGTCCAATATCTTTTTAGAACATTCTATCAACCTTTGGAAGACATCCGAAATTGAGTTTTCAGAAAAATACATTAAAATGAATTTTTCATAGTGTTTTGAATTTAATATGTTTTTTAATATTAAAAAATTAAATATTTATCAGAAAACTATGATTTTTATATGAAAATAATATTTGGATTTTTCCTCAATTTCATACCAATTTTCATTTGATTTGGATACTTGAAGCTCAAAAAAAAGTTCGGTATATTTTTTGGGGGGGTCATGTCTCCTTCTGGAAAGGGGCAAAGAGCATAATAGCTACCTTGAGGGAGGGGGTGCCACTCTCCCCGAGTGGTTTTTTAGGGGCCGCACAGTGGGGCAGCATACAATAAGCGGGCATGGTAGGAAAACCCAAAAGACCCATGGCATGGGAAAAAAAGTGAAATGGCACATCGGTTTCGATAAGTTAGCCCTTGGTGTGCGTCGAGGCCTGCCACTGCGTGCGGCTGGATACACATGCTTGCCTGCCTTGCGTGCCATGACCCTATAGCTGTTGTCACGTGTACCATTCGTGGCACAGCATGCCCAACGAAGGTGCACGTCCTCGCGAATGGTTAGCCCTTTTATTGCACAACGCCGCCCCCTTCTGCCGCACAGCGTTGCCTGCCACCATAGGCTATTGGGCGTACATGGCTGCCTACCATGTGCTGTCACACCCCCTCTTTTGCTGCCACATGTGCCCGTCGACACATAGCATGCACAACGAAGGCATGGCGTGTGAAAACATGTATATAGCACGTCCGTCCCGATGGTCATCCCCTCTGTCGCACACAGTTGCCTGCCATTGTGTGCTGCTGGGCACGCATGGCTGCCTGCCTTGCACTGTCGTGCCTCAACATCTTCCGCTACATGCGTCTGTCACCGTACAGCTTGCCCAAGAATGGCATGGCATGTGCAAAACACCTGCACGGTATGTCAGTTTCAAAGATTTGGCCCTTAGTGTGCGTTGTGCCTACCATGGGGTGCTGCTTGGCCCTCATGGTTGCCTACTATATTCCACTATGCCTCGACAGCTATTGCCTCCTACGCTCGTAGCTACAAATAAAGCCCAACAAAGGCTTGCATGTATATAAAAACAAGTACATGGCTCGTCTGTCCAGATGGTCAGCCCATCTGCCGCACACCACTTCCTACAGTCGTGTGCTGCTAGGTGCGCATGGCTCCCTACCTTCCGCTGCCATGCCCCCACAGTTGCTATCACATGTGTCCGTAGCTGCACAGAATTTTCAAGAGAGGCATGGCATTCGAAAACAAGTAAATGGCCAATGTGTCCAGATGTTCAGCCCCTCTACCGCACACCACTGCCTGCCACCCTGGGCTGTTGGCTACGCAACGGTTCCTGCCTTGTGCTGCCATGCCCCCACACCTGTTGCCAGATGTGCCTGTAGCCGTATGGCATGCTTAAGATAGGCCTAGCATGTGAAAATCACCATCAAGGCACGTTGGTTTCGTTGACTACCTTTGATGTGCGTTGTGGCCTACCATGGTGTGCTGCTGGGCGTGCATGGCTCCCTACATAGCTGCTACCACATACGTCACCAGTAGCCACACAGCATGCCCAAGAGTTGCATGGCATGTGAAGGACAGCAACATGGCATGATGGTCCGGATGATTAGCCCCTTGTTTTGCATCTTGGTCGGCCAATGTGTGCTAGTGGGTTTGCATGGCAGCCTACACACTACACCTACACCCTCACCGCAGCCTACTACCACTTTTGCTAGTTTTGTACAGCACGCCCAAGAGAGTTATGGCATGTGAAAAACGTGGAAATGACGCGTTGGCCTCGTTGATTAATCCCATCTAGGCACCGTGGCAGTTTGATGTGCTTTGCTTCCTGCCATGTGTAGTTGTGCTAGTGCCTCTTTTTGTGAGTGTGGCCATAGTCAGGCATTTCCACCCCTCTTTGCTCTTTGGCTTGTTGTCATATGTAGGTCATGGTGCAAGGGGTGGGCTGTTGTCTACATTGACATGCCCAATGAATGGGTTTCATGGAATCATTGGTCAGGTCTTTGTGCACAATAAATATTTGGTTGGTCCCTCCCCCCCCCC